>NC_039518.1:5252793-5268037 GCF_003672135.1 Ooceraea biroi | reverse complement strand
TTCAGCTGTCGCAGACCCATCGAGCGTCCTCGTAATCTCTTTCGACGGCACACGTTCCCGTTTCATCTTTAATGTCCCAATTTTTCATAAACACTCCGGTGACATTAAACCCTTCAAAACACAACGGAGGAAATTCTCATTAAACTACAGAGTAAGAAAGCAAACCCAACTTTCTTTGTTCTTGCCTTGCCTTTGTTTTTGATCAGCTGAGCTGCCACGGCGCTGTCGACGCCGCCAGATATGCCCACAGCGACGTTTCTAATCATCTCCACGGAGCGACTCGTCTCTTATCAATGTCTTCGCAGTCCTATAAAACAGAGAACATAATCCAGGCGTGCAAACCGACGTCGAGTGCAATTCCGTGAATCCGCGCGCTCGCGGTTCCGCGTCCGACGCGCGGCTCGAGGAGGAGACTGCAACCGGACAAACACGTGGATGCCGTAAGGTTCCGATCTTTCGTCGATCACGTGATGTTACTCGAGCGGTGCAATAGAGCGTTCGCGCTTCGACGATGATGAAGCGGCGCGTGCGCTTCGCCGAGGCAGCTCGGCAGCCAATCCGCGCGTGGCTCTCTCCGGTCGCTGACCAGTCGAGCTCGCCGACAGATCGGCGTGAAACGACTGCGGCGGCTGGTGTTCCGCACGATGAATTACGGAGCGCGCGATCCGCGTGGCCGCGACACGCGCTGAAAATCGCGACGCCGACGCCGGGCCGTTTTGCGCATTCCCATGACCCAGATTGCGATGGGGGGTTCGCTCGTCCCTTGGAACAGCTGTTGGCCGCGGGACGTGGGGAACGCCTCGGGTGCTCGGCCAGCTGCGCGCGCACCTCGGCGCCTCGAGGGCTCAGGGCCGTGCCGCGTCGCGGAAAATCCGCGATCTCGGAGCCGAGAGTGGAGCGAGAAAGCGAGCCGGCCGCGCGGGTAATTTCCCTCGCTCGGAGCATTCGAGTTACTCGACTTCGGCCCCGGGTCGCGCGAAGACGGAGGCGTCGGGTCTCGTTCGCGCGCGCGCGCGCGGAGCATTCAGATCGCGCGGCGCCGCCGACGGGAATCGATGGGGCGAAATTCCTACCCCGCGATGCTGAAATCCTGTCGCGCCGCGACTCCGGGGAGGAAGCGCGTCACGTGCCGGCGGGTCCTGCACGGTCGCGCGCGCCGCCCTCGCGCGTCGTTTACCCCGAGCTTCGCCGCTCGGCGGAGCGGCGTCGTGGGAGGCGCCAGCCGGCAGCGGCACCCGAGTGGTTGGCAACAGAGACGCCGCGCCAATACGCTCCTGCGCAGCCCGCCCCCCCACCACGCGCCCCGTCCCGCCGAGCGGCCGTCGGTTCCTTGTTTGCCATCACAAAATCCAATAGTTTGCCTTGTACCGCCGGGGGAGCGCGGGCACTCGCTGCTGCGGTTTCACGTACGCGTCTTCTCGCGGGGAGGAAAGAGTGCTGCGGCGACACCGCTCGACGCGGAAAAGATGCGGGTTGTCCCGCGTTTGTTTACCCACACGACGAGGTTCCGCGGCTGCTGAACGGTCGTCTCTCCCGCGCGCGCGGAAGTGAGAACGCGGTGGATTCCTGCGGGCGACCGGCCCGCCGAGCCCCGCCGATCTCTTGGTCGTGAAAAAACCGAGAGCGAGGAGAGAGGACGCCCCGGACGCACGGAAACTGCGTGCGACGAGGAGGAGGACGGAGAGAGCGCGAACGCGCGGGCGGAAGAGAGAGAGGCGGCGGCGACGACGACGACGGCGGCGAGTGGGGGAGGGGAAGATAAAGAGAGAAGAGGACGGAGAGCTTTTGTGTGCGAGGCTCGGTTAGTGCGCCTTCTCTCGGCCGCGGGGGACCGAGCTGGTGACGCGCCGAGGGCGAAGCGAGGAAGTGGACGCGCGATACTCGTCGTCGTCGGCGGGCCGCTGGGGAACGCGTTATGCGTTTGCGGAGAACATTGCGTAACGCAGCACCAGGGGCCGGCTAGCGTGCTCGGAGACGCAGCGGCCTCGTCCCTCGGCGGCGCGACCGACTGTGGCGCAGGGTCGCTGCCCAAGGGGGGGGAGGGAGACGGCGGAGGGGGGGGACGGGACGTTAGAGCGCGAGTCGCCGTGCCGGCGCGAGTTCGCGCGTGCATACGCAGCAGGAATCCAACCCGGCCGCCGCCGCCGCCGACGCGATCGAAAGTCCGGCGACGCCAGTGCGACGAGCCTCGGCGGAGCGGTCGCGGGACGCGCGCCGACGCCACCATTGGTCCGCGCGCTCCTCGCGCACCCCTCGTCGCGGCGCGCTCCGCGCCACGGAGCTACGCCGAGCGTCTTCTCAGGTGGAAATTGGTAGGTACGAGGAAAACCGAGAGAGAGAGAGAGAGACGCGCGCACGCGGCGGGCACATCTGCACCCGTTGCAACTCGCGGACCGCGCGCTCGCGCTCCCGGTGGAGTTTTGGTTTTCCGCGATACTTCGCGCAAACGCGGGCGCCGGAGGTTATATCGGGCTTGGGTTCGTGGCGTCCCGTGGGGCTCGCGCGTCGATAAGTCGCAAAACGTCCCTCGCCGACGGTGGAAGCGTTCCGCTCCAGCGTCGCGGTGACGGCGGCCGACGGGATCGTCGCAGGCGGGTTCTTCAATCGCGCCTAACCTGACGTAGTTTTCGTGCGTTACTTTCCTTCAGTTCGCAGGCTCGGGGGCTTCTCCTCGTGGAGGTTTGTTTACTCGAAAGTACGCGCGAGCCACCGAGTCTCGGTGATCTTTTTGGTTATTGCCCGATTATGATGGAGCTTCCAAGTAAATACGTGGCATGTACGCTCTCCAGTATATGCAAAATATTTTGCAAAACTGTGCATCTTTTGGATTCGATGAAGGAATTTCCCATTGACCGTAAAGAGTGAACAATCTAAAATAGATCTAAATTTAAAAATTAGTTATCGATATAGGGGTATAAAAATATCTTAGATATTACTGCGTGCCAGTAAAGTTCATCTTTCTACAGTATTTTCAAGTATAAGTATTAAGTGGTGCGTAAGTATTAACAAACGAATTACAGAAAAGGCCGTTATTAATATACCATTATTATTATTGAATGTGTGAAAGTGTGTTGGTGATTAATCCAAAGCAACAAATTGTCGAAAATAATTCCTGCTATGACACAAATATAACATATTGCGATATATTGCATCATAACTATTAATACTCTTTTTTTTCAATAGAAATACTTTCGATTATTCTTCCTAAATCTTGTAGTTCTTCTCTCTTACGTCCATGAATAATTTAACAAAAGGATCTGTTCTACTTGCGTGGCGACAAAATTTATGAACAAGCTACGAGCAAACTTGAACATATTTCTCCCCAAAGAAAGAGACGAGCACACAGCAACAGCAGCTTGTATTTTGCATCTCGCGCAGGGCGGACTGGATTACCGTTTGAATAACTGAGGTCTCGACTTTTCAGCACTTCCAATGTGATTTGCAATGAAACGTGTTCGTGGGCTAGACGAAGTAGCATCACCACCCGCCAAGCACTCAACGGTGAGTGCAGGAAGCGGTCTAGGTGGTGGAGGAGGTAGCTTGGAGTACCATACGAGCAGCGGTATAGGCGTCGTTGTACCTGGCCAGGCAGTTCGGTCCATCACTTCGAAAGAGATGCCAAGCAGTATACAATTCGGTACCGCCCAGGCTCAGCAGCAGTATACCGGTGCGATCGTCGTGCCGACGGCAGCACCGTCTCCCATCAAGGTAAGAAGCCGTTTAAGCGCGAAGGAAGCAGAAACGAGACCTACGTAAATGTTCTTCTACCAAGCAGACGAGCGGTTCCGCGGGTGCGCTGAGTACCTCATGTAGCGGCGGCAACTTGCATGGTGGAATAAGTGGCAGCACCCACACCATGGCGTCCCAGCAGCCTGCGACGGGATCGCAGAATCAGGTTCACGCGCAACAGCAGTCAACGATAAGGCACAAGGTATTGAAGCAATTTTGCTTTGCCTCGAAGCGCGCGCTAAATGCACGAACGCGCGCGTTAGTTCAGCTGCACGCTCTTTTAAAAAGGAACAATTGTGCTTGCAGGTACATTCTGGTAATGTAACGCCGCTGGCCACTACTCCGCCCGGTCCCAACCTGACCGGCGGAAGCGGATCGCAACAGTTCCAGAGACTAAAAGTGGAAGATGCACTGTCGTATTTGGATCAAGTCAAATATAAGTTCAGTGATCAACCACAGGTGAGCGACGATAGGCCTGGATACACTGGTATCCAGAGTCGTTTGGATCAATCGACGGAGAGTGAAGAGAAGCGCTAGAAGCTTCGCGTCACTCCGACGTTACATTCTTATATAATTGAAATAAAATTGAAATATTAATCGCCAGGCAATTTCATATGTTAGATAAATCTTTTTTCTTCGATCAAAACTGGCTAACGTATGCTACTGCACGCCGACGGGATTTGTCAGTCTAATAATGCAGCAACCGTTTTTCCCTTCACCACGAGAGAAAATCATCGATGCAGTATATCGCGTTTAAAAAAACCAGAGAATTTAGTTTATTGCTGACCATATGTTAGCCAGTTTTGAGCGAAGAAAAAAGATTTATCTAACACTTAAAATAAAAACGTATAAAAAAATATAAATAATAGAAAGTTAGTAAAATAGGAGAGTTGATTTTTCAAAAGTTTTGTAAAATAAAAGCTTGTAACAATTATACAGGGTGTCCCGGGTTTTAACCGACAAACTGCGGGAGCATATTCTACTAGTGGAAATAAGAAAAAATTCTTATATCGAGTTTGCTTAGAAACGCTTTATTACAAAGTTATGAACCAATATTGAAAAGAAATATGAGATAAGTAACAACAACGGAACATAGTGTAGAATTTGCAAGGTCGAAGACGTTTATGTCATGTGCCCATTTGCAATTACGTAATTTGGGTTCATTTCGACCTATGAATGAACATGATGATGTTCGTTCAGCTCTAAGACACCGACGACGCTCGGAAAGAATCTTAAATCTTTTTGATAATACTCCTACACAAAGTGTTCGACGTGCTTCGGCTCAACTGCAGATATCACGAAACGCTATTTCGAGAACATTGCGTGCTGATGACAGATTCGCATATCATTACACACCTGTACAAGAATGACTTCCAATCGATCATCAGAAACGAGTCGAATTTTGTAACTGGTATGTGAATGCGGTAGAAAGGGACAATCTTTCCTCATCAATGATACTATGGACAGATGAAGCGACCTTTACGAGACGAGGCATATTCAATTCTCATAATAGCCATGTATGGGCTCATAATAATCCACGTACTACCAGACGAAGAAACTTTCAACACGGATTTCGATGTAATGTTTGGACGGGTATGCTTCATGACCGGCTTATTGGTCCGTTCTTTTTACCTGACCGACTGAACGGAGAATCTTTTCGAAGATTCCTATCAAACGATTTACCAATTTCGATGGAAAATGTGCCACTGCAGTTTCGCCAAAACAGCTGGATACAGTTAGACGGTTGTCCATCGCACTACGCTAGACAAGTTAGAAACTGGTTAGACGAACATTGTGCTCATAGGTGGATTGGTCGAGGAGGACCGGTTTTCTGGCCTCCAAGATCGCCCGATTTAACGCCTCTTGATTTTTATTTATGGGCAACTTTAAAAAATAAAGTTTACGGTACAGAAGTGATCTCGCTTGAAGATTTAAAGCAACGAATTACTACTAGTGGAAATAAGAAAAAATTCTTATATCGAGTTTGCTTAGAAACGCTTTATTACAAAGTTATGAACCAATATTGAAAAGAAATATGAGATAAGTAACAACAACAGAACATAGTGTAGAATTTGGAAGGTCGAAGACGTTTATGTCATGTGCCCATTTGCAATTACGTAATTTGGGTTCATTTCGACCTATGAATGAACATGATGATGTTCGTTCAGCTCTAAGACACCGACGACGCTCGGAAAGAATCTTAAATCTTTTTGATAATACTCCTACACAAAGTGTTCGACGTGCTTCGGCTCACCTGCAGATATCACGAAACGCTATTTCGAGAACATTGCGTGCTGATGACAGATTCGCATATCATTACACGCCTGTACAAGAATGACTTCCAATCGATCATCAGAAACGAGTCGAATTTTGTAACTGGTATGTGAATGCGGTAGAAAGGGACAATCTTTCCTCATCAATGATACTATGGACAGATGAAGCGACCTTTACGAGACGAGGCATATTCAGTTCTCATAATAGCCATGTATGGGCTCATAATAATCCACGTACTACCAGACGAAGAAACTTTCAACACGGATTTCGATGTAATGTTTGGACGGGTATGCTTCATGACCGGCTTATTGGTCCGTTCTTTTTACCTGACCGACTGAACGGAGAATCTTTTCGAAGATTCCTATCAAACGATTTACCAATTTCGATGGAAAATGTGCCACTGCAGTTTCGCCAAAACAGCTGGATACAGTTAGACGGTTGTCCATCGCACTACGCTAGACAAGTCAGAAACTGGTTAGACGAACATTGTGCTCATAGGTGGATTGGTCGAGGAGGACCGGTTTTCTGGCCTCCAAGATCGCCCGATTTAACGCCTCTTGATTTTTATTTATGGGCAACTTTAAAAAATAAAGTTTACGGTACAGAAGTGATCTCGCTTGAAGATTTAAAGCAACGAATTACTACTAGTGGAAATAAGAAAAAATTCTTATATCGAGTTTGCTTAGAAACGCTTTATTACAAAGTTATGAACCAATATTGAAAAGAAATATGAGATAAGTAACAACAACAGAACATAGTGTAGAATTTGGAAGGTCGAAGACGTTTATGTCATGTGCCCATTTGCAATTACGTAATTTGGGTTCATTTCGACCTATGAATGAACATGATGATGTTCGTTCAGCTCTAAGACACCGACGACGCTCGGAAAGAATCTTAAATCTTTTTGATAATACTCCTACACAAAGTGTTCGACGTGCTTCGGCTCAACTGCAGATATCACGAAACGCTATTTCGAGAACATTGCGTGCTGATGACAGATTCGCATATCATTACACGCCTGTACAAGAATGACTTCCAATCGATCATCAGAAACGAGTCGAATTTTGTAACTGGTATGTGAATGCGGTAGAAAGGGACAATCTTTCCTCATCAATGATACTATGGACAGATGAAGCGACCTTTACGAGACGAGGCATATTCAGTTCTCATAATAGCCATGTATGGGCTCATAATAATCCACGTACTACCAGACGAAGAAACTTTCAACACGGATTTCGATGTAATGTTTGGACGGGTATGCTTCATGACCGGCTTATTGGTCCGTTCTTTTTACCTGACCGACTGAACGGAGAATCTTTTCGAAGATTCCTATCAAACGATTTACCAATTTCGATGGAAAATGTGCCACTGCAGTTTCGCCAAAACAGCTGGATACAGTTAGACGGTTGTCCATCGCACTACGCTAGACAAGTTAGAAACTGGTTAGACGAACATTACGCTCATAGGTGGATTGGTCGAGGAGGACCGGTTTTCTGGCCTCCAAGATCGCCCGATTTAACGCCTCTTGATTTTTATTTATGGGGAACTTTAAAAAATAAAGTTTACGGTACAGAAGTGATCTCGCTTGAAGATTTAAAGCAACGAATTACTAATTCAGTTACTGAGACGCAACAAAATTTTCAGGAATGTCGTACCGTAACAAATTCTGTACTACGTCGATGTCTAGCTTGTATCGATGTGCAAGGACAACATTTAGAAATGCGTCACTAAATCATTGCGTAGATAATTTTTCTTTTCGTGAAAAAATCCGTTGTTACTTGTCTCATATTTCTTTTCAATATTGGTTTATAACTTTGTAATAAAGCGTTTCTAAGCAAACTCGATATAAGAATTTTTTCTTATTTCCACTAGCAGAATATGCTCCCGCAGTTTGTCGGTTAAAACCCGGGACACCCTGTATATGAACTTTCTGTTATTTATATTGGTACTTGTATTCGCAGGTGTACAATGATTTTCTGGATATCATGAAAGAATTCAAGTCCCAGAGCATAGACACGCCGGGCGTTATAACCCGAGTGAGTCACCTTTTCAAAGGACATCCCGAGCTTATTGTCGGTTTCAACACGTTTTTGCCACCAGGCTATAAGATAGAGGTACAGGCAAACGAACAGGGATACGCCTTCCAAGTATCAGTGAGTATGCCCAGCCCTACCGCGACGCATACCGCGACGTTGTCGCAGCATCATTGCACGGTGAACGTCGGCTCACCGCCGGTCGCCAGTCCACCGACGCAACCGGCGAAAGCGCCACCGGTCCTACAAATAATGCAAGGGTGAGTGTCGCGTTCGTGCAAAATACATCAGGAAATATCATCGAAAAGGAAGCACGAGGTATTAACTAACCGAGATCGACGCGTCTCTTCTCTGCTTTCAGCTCGGGCAACATACACCACACTTTAGCAAACAGTATTACGACCAACAGCTTAACTGTTCACGCGCCTTCGCCGCCGCCGATGCCGGTGTACAATAATTCACACGTTAGCACTGCACAAGCGCAGGCTGTAAGTCAGGCCCTGAGTCAGGCTGACGGCGTCTCGACTGGTGGTCAGACGCAGCAAAGTCAACCGGTCGAATTCAATCATGCGATAAACTACGTTAACAAAATAAAGGTAAAGGTTGTTTGGCGGGGTGTATAGGAAAATATGTGGAAACGGAGAGGGTAACATAACACGACGTTATTATTTTTAGAATCGGTTCCAAGGTCAACCGGATAAGTACAAGCGTTTCTTGGAGATACTACACACGTACCAAAAAGAACAGCGAAACTTGAAGGAATCTGGCCACATGAGTGGCACGAGTACTGGTGCTACGGGTGGAACGAAACACCTGACGGAAGCAGAAGTGTACAGTCAGGTCGCTAAATTGTTTGAGAATCAAGAGGATCTGCTCGCTGAGTTTGGACAGTTCTTGCCAGACGCTACCAATCAGCAGGGCTCGTTGGTGAGTCACCTAACGAAATTGATTGAAATAAATTTTGCATTGTTCAAGGTTTTGTTAAAAGTCTCCCAAGTCCATGCTGTGTGAGGGAAAGTAAATGCAAAAGCAAAATAAAAAAATTTAATTCGAATGCATAAAAAATCTATCAAAGAGAACGAGTTATCAATTTCCACTACGTGAAGTAACCTGTTCTGATTCGTATTAGTCTGCCATGTTTCAGACTAACAAGACGACGTCGGTGAACGATCATACGGCGATTGTGAAGAAGCCGATTGGTATTGGCAAAACACCGTACAACAATTCCGGAACCATTTCGAGAGACGTGCGGGAGTCGAGCGGCACGACTGCATTGGAGCGCGATAATCGGGATCACCGGGAGCGAGAACGGGAACGAGACAGATCGAGTATACGGGACGTCAACAGCGGCCAGAAGTTCGGGCACAGCGCGGGACAGTTGAAGAGGAGTCCGTCGTTTTCGACCTCCGCGACAGCCGGCAATTCTCATCACATACAACACGGTCCGCCGCCTCTGAAGAAACACAAAAGTGTCGCTTCGATACGCGATGTCACCATCGCGGAGGCTGGGAAGTACGGCACCCTGAACGATTACGCTTTCTTCGACAAGGTAAGATTAAAATCCATTTTTTCGGGTGAAAATCAGGCTTAAATAAATGTTTAACGATTTTCTATCCAGGTCCGAAAGGGACTGAGATCGCAGGAGGTGTACGAAAACTTCCTGCGATGCCTCGTGCTCTTCAATCAGGAAATAGTCTCGAAATCGGAGCTCGTCCAGCTGGTGACACCGTTCCTCGGCCGCTTTCCCGAGTTGCTGCGGTGGTTCAAGGATTTCCTCGGTTACTCGCCGGATTCGACCGCCACCGTGGCGACAAACGCGGGTAACGCGGTAGGAGTGGAGGCGTTCCCGAACAACGTTGTGCGGAGCCATCAGGAGCGACCGCAGGGCGACCTGGCGATGGAGATCGATTATACGGCGTGCAAGCGGCTGGGCGCGTCGTACTGCGCGTTACCGAAGTCGTACATTCAGCCAAAGTGCAGCGGCAGGACGCAGTTGTGCAAGGAAGTCCTCAACGACACGTGGGTTTCATTTCCGACTTGGTCCGAGGACAGCACGTTCGTGACGTCGAGGTAATCGATCGTTGTTCATTGCTTCGCGATACCGATAAACTGCCATTCGCTCGCTTACAAAACGCGCCCGTTTGCATTTTCAGGAAAACTCAATACGAGGAGGCCATATATCGATGCGAGGACGAGCGCTTCGAGCTGGACGTCGTTATAGAGACTAACGCGTCGACGATCCGCGTGCTCGAGGGCATCCACAAGAAGATCAACAGGATGAGCCAGGAGGAACTGCAGAAGTTCAAGCTCGACGACGGCCTAGGCGGCTCCTCCTTCACGATCCACCAACGGGCGTTGAAGAGGATATACGGCGACAAGGCCGTCGACATTATAGAAGGTCTGAAGAAAAACCCGGTGGTGGCCGTGCCCATCGTACTTCGGCGGTTAAAGTCCAAGGAAGAGGAGTGGCGAGAGGCGCAAAAGGGCTTCAACAAGGTCTGGAGGGAGCAAAACGAGAAATATTATTTGAAGTCGCTGGATCACCAGGGGATCAACTTCAAGCAGAACGACGTGAAAGCACTGAGATCGAAGAGCTTATTCAACGAGATCGAAACTTTGTACGACGAGGTTCGTGCCTTCCCTTTTGCTTCCTTTTCTCTTCGTTTTCCGCGTTGCCTAACGCGTTTCATTCTATTTCACGCAGAGACACGAGCAGGGCGATGACGGTAACGACGGTCAGGGAAACAGCGGTCCGCACCTCGTTCTAGCGTACAAAGACAAGTCGGTATTGGACGATGCCGCTAATCTCCTGATCCACCACGTGAAACGGCAGACCGCCATTCACAAGGAGGATAAGCAGCGAATAAAGCTCCTGCTAAAGCACTTCATTCCCGATCTCTTCTTCCATCCGCGGCAGGAGCTCAGCGACGACGAGAGGGACGATGACGGTAAGCTTCGCTCGACTTTTATAACTTTGAATTGTTTTAACAACTTTCCTGCCGCAGATGAGAAAGAAGACATGAACGCGGCGGCGTGCAACAATTCTCAGTCGACGGCCGCTTCGTCGCTGGGTGGCCTGCAGGCCAACCGAAGCAAAGCACCCGTATCGCCAAACACGTCTTCCACTTCCGCGAAGAACGATTCCGACATTAAGACGCCCATGCACGCTCTCTCGAACGACCCCGAGGAGGCCTACACGCTCTTCATGGGCAGCAACAACTGGTACCTCTTCCTGAGGTTACACCACACACTCTGCGAGAGACTGACGAAGATGTACGACAGGGCAGTCGCCCTCGCCGACGAGGAGTCCAAGTACAAGCAGCAGCGCAAGGAGAGCACGGCGGTCGCTCTGAGATTAAAACCAAAAAGTAAGCAAAACGTAATTGGATTAATTAAATTCAACTAATCACTCTCGATGTTCGTTGCGTCGCGCACAGGCGAGATCGAGATCGAGGATTACTACCCTGCCTTCCTGGACATGGTGAAGAACGTCCTCGACGGCAACATGGAGAGTACAGCTTACGAGGACACGTTGCGAGAGATGTTCGGCATACACGCCTACATTGGCTTCACTCTCGACAAGGTGGTCACGTACGCTGTGAGACAAGTAAGTAGGACTTGGTTGGACTGCGGATCTCCAGGCAGCAAGGGCAGAAACAAGGTCTAATGTCTGCAATCTGTTGTTATTGCCAGTTGCAGCACTTGGTTTCAGATCCCATATGCCAGCAGTGCATGGAGTTGCTCCAACGGGAGCAGCGCCAGCCCAAGGAGAATTCGGGTGCCGGTGGATTGTGCGCCACGGCCTACATGAGATTAGGGGCCGAGTTGTCGTATCAACGTAAAGCTGAGAAGGCAATGGCGGACGAGAACTGCTTCAAGATATACATAGTACGTGTCTTTTTTTCTATTTGGATTCAACGCTTGGTGGCAACGCAGTTTCTTTACCAGTAACGCGATTTAACGCGCGGTATTCTAAGGTATTTTAAGATGTTGATTAGACTTTATCATTCGCAAGTATTGGGTCGTCCGGAAAGTTCGTGCCGATTTTTAATAGATGGCGTTGGAGCATGTCTGAATATATCAATGTTATTGAAAACATACGATTTATATACATATGCTTAAAGGTGGCATTTCAACGCATCTTTAGGAACAAAGTTGTTTCAGATAAATTGATTCGTGTCAGTTTTGCACTCTTTTGAAGATGGAAGAAAACAAAGAACATTTTAGACACTCGATGCTTTTCTATTACCGGAAAGGCAAAAATGCCTCACAAGCAACAAATTCGATATGTTCCGTTTACGGAGAAGGCGCTTTAGCTGAAAGAACCGTACGTAAGTGGTTCGCTAAGTTTAGAGCTGGTGATTTTAACCTTAAAGACCAAGAACGCTCGGGCAGACCCTCTACTACTGATGATGACCCAATCAAGACACTGATCGAGAATAACCCGCGCTACACGACACGTGAATTAGCAGAGATACTGAAAATATCGAAAACCACTGTCCACGATCACGTAGCGAAGCTTGGTTACGTAAGTCGCTATGATGTATGGGTTCCGCATAATTTGGCCGAAACAAATTTAATGGATCGCATTTCCATCTGCGACTCGCTGTACAAGCGCAACGCAAACGTACCATTTTTGAAGCAATTAGTGACGGGTGACGAAAAATGGATCATTTACAACAATGTAGAACGAAAAAGATCCTGGGGTAAGCGAAATGAACCAGCATTAACCACTCCGAAAGCCGACCTTCGTCCAAAAAAAGTCATGCTCTGTGTCTGGTGGGATTGGAAAGGAATCCTATATTATGAGCTCCTACCACACAACCAAACGACAAATGCAGATAAGTACTGCTCGCAACTGGACGAATTAAAGACAGCGATTCGGGAAAAACGTCCAGAATTAGCTAATAGGAAGGGCGTCGTGTTCCATCAGGACAATGCCAGACCTCGTGTTTCTTTGACTACCCGACAAAAATTGTTGGAGTTTGGCTGGGATGTGCCACCTCACCCACCGTATTCACCAGACATTGCACCTTCAGACTTTCGCTTATTTAGGTCTTTGCAAAATTCTCTTAGCGGCAAGAACTTCGACTCTTTGATCGACATAAAAAACCACCTGGAGGAGTTTTTCGCCGAGAAACCTAAGAAGCTCTGGGAGAATGGAATCTTCCAGTTGCGCGAAAGATGGACAAAGGTTGTGAAACAAAACGGTGCATACATAAGTCAATAAATATTTACCGACATAAAAAAATGTTGCCTTTGAATTTTCCTTCAAAATCGGCACGAACTTTCCGGACGACCCAATAATTACGAGAAAAGGCCGGAAGAGTAAAAGTCGCGTCTACGTTATGGATAACGGACCGCGTTTCGCAGGCGGGTAGATAAAGGTCAACTCGTTAAAAACTTGATATCCTCCTAATTTCATCTCGCCTTGCCTTTTGTTGCAGTACAAGAAAGACTGTAAAATGACAATGGAGCTGTTAGATACAGAAGGCGACGAAACGATGGATAGCAGCTGTAGGGAGAGAGAAAGGAGGGCGTCGCAGTCACTGAAAAGTGGTCGACGTACGTTGAGAGATTTTCTGCACCAGCTGGTCAGACAAGCCCAAAAGACACGCCTACCTTAACAGAGAATGAGCCGACGACCAATCATCCTGTGAGTAGCGACCAGGCGGCAAGGGGGGGGAGGGGCAGAAAACGCAAGAATACTGACATTAGCAGAAGGTATAGGATCATATGCCTTTTCATAATCATCAATAACGCTCGCGTAAAACTCCACGCCTGTGATCAGAGTTGTACGTTCATCGGCTCTTCTTTTACATTCTCTTTCATTTTCTTTCCTTTTTTTCTTTCTTTTTTTTGTTTTCCAAGGAACAAGGAACAAAATTTCCGCGGAATCGCGTCGCTCGGACGTAGAAAATTCGGTTGCGCAGGATCAATGTAAAATCGGGCGCCCTCGCGGCGATTCCAATCGCATCGTTTAATATCGCGCGACGTTCGTGGGAAAGAGAAAGGAAATTCGCAGCAGACGCGACTCGCCGTCTCGCGGAATATCGTGTGCGCGAGGTGCGAATTACTTTCCTTCGGTTGTTCCACTACGGCGCAGAGAACTTATGCGGATGCGGAACTTCCCCTTCGTTCATACCTCACACGAATGATTAAATTAGGTTGCATCCATCGATCATCGGATTCGATTGTCGATCGTCAAATGTTTGTACATTTGTTCAAATAATACTTCCTTCATACGCGAAGCACTAAAGTACATATATTCCGTACTTCGATGAGAATCGAATTTGTACAACGGAACCGCGATTAAGTTTGGCATCACTATCACATGATGTGATGTGAAGAGAAGTTACATGAAATTTTCTGTTGCGCCATTACAGCGGAATTTTTCGATCCTTTTTTCTAAATATCAGTAAATATATAGCTTTAACTCGGATAGTCCTCTTAAATTATCCGCGATGTTCGAAAGATGAAAAACGTACGTATTTTCTTAATATATTGTTTTCTTGTTTCATACACGATTCAGTTTTTATTTATTTTTATTTTATATATACACGAAAAAGAGAAAGTTAAACGTGCAAAATTAAAAAAAATTGAGTAATGCAACTTCCTCTTTAATCGAATGTTAATCAAAGAAGAGTATTAAATTTATTTATTTATGACGATTTCTTCTTTCTTCATTTTTAATTTCTATTATGTCGTTTGTTTTTATCTTCCTTTTTATTTAATTTTATTTTTTCGTATTACATCTTTATTGGCAAATTATTTCATATTTCGTTTTGTTGATGCGTAATTAGCTTGTAATTGAAGTCACACATCTGTTATTTCGATACGTGTGTGTATATATATATATATATATATATATATACACAAATGTATTTCATTACACATTTGTTTCACGATATCTAAACATAGTGTAAAAACTTTCTATAAAAAGGGACGGGAAAAAGTATTCAATTACAAATTGTATCTTTTTGTTTATTATCATGTTTAAACATGAATTGTTCGTTATATTTACTGTGCAATAGATCGGCTAAACGCGCGGAGGCAAATGAGGAAAATTTCATGTATATATTATCGTACTGTACGTACCGCACACGCATTCGTTTCACTCATCGTTATACATTCATTTAATGACGAATGTTATCAAGAATCAGTGTAGTTGTGAGGTAACATAGTGATGACCAATTGTTGTACATTAT
>NC_039518.1:5155207-5252693 GCF_003672135.1 Ooceraea biroi | reverse complement strand
TCATTCTAAACCGCAAATTCATTATGTAGGTTAACAACTCACAGTTCAAGCTTGTTTTAGAAAAAGAAAGTACACGATTTTCGTTAACAATTGTTTGTTTGCCGTCGATTTCAAAATGGAAAATCAAAAAGAACATTTTCCTCATATTTTGTTTTATTACTTCCGAAAAGGGAAAAAGCTGTTGCAAGCCATAAAAAGTTATGTGATGTATATGGCGAAGATGCTTTAAAACTGCGGCAGTGTCAAAATTGGGTTACTAAATTTCAATCTGGAGATTTTAATGTGAAAGATGCACCACGCTCAGGAAGGCAATCGAAATTGATGATGGCAAAATAAAGGCACTGATCGATTCCAATCGGCGTTTAACGACCCGAGAGATTGCTGAGAATCTTAACATATCGAAAGCGAGTGTTGAAAACCATTTAAAACGACTTGGATACATTAGTAAGCTCGGTATTTGGGTACCACGTGAGCTCAAAGAAATTCATCTCACTAAGCGTATTGACATCTGCGATTCTCTTTCGAAATGTGAGGAAAATGATGCATTTTTGAAACGTATGATAACAGGCGACGAAGAATCGATCGTCTACAACAACGTCAAACGAAAAAGATCGTGATGAACCTGCTGAAAGCACTTGAAAAGCAGATATTCACCAAAGAAAGATTATGCTGTCAGTCTGGCGGGACTTTAAAGGCATTGTGTATTTTGAGCTGCTTGCAAGGAATCACCATTAATTCAGACGTATACTGTCGTCAACTGGATAAATTAAACGATGCCATCAAACAGAAACGTCGAGAATTGGTGAATCGCAAAGGTGTTGCGTTTCGCCATGATAACGCTAGACCACGTACAAGTTTGGTCACTCGTGAAAAATTGTTGCAGCTTGGATGGGATGTGTTACCACATCCACCATATTCGCCAGACCTGGCACCATCAGATTACCATTCGTTTCGTTCTTTGCAAAACGCCTTGAGTGGTAAAACCTTGACTGCTGATGAGGATATCAAATCGTTGGAATTGTTTTTTGCTGAAAAAGATAAGAACTTTTTTGAGCGCGGAATGATGAAGTTGCCTGAAAAATGGCAAAAGATAATCAAACAAAATGGACAATATATTGTTTGATAAAGTTTTTGTTTCCCATGAAAAATTCGCCTTTTAGTTATATAAAAAAAAACGCAATTACTTTTTGGCCAACCCAATATATGGCGAAGATGCTTTAAAACTGCGGCAGTGTCAAAATTGGGTTACTAAATTTCAATCTGGAGATTTTAATGTGAAAGATGCACCACGCTCAGGAAGGCCAATCGAAATTGATGATGGCAAAATAAAGGCACTGATCGATTCCAATCGGCGTTTAACGACCCGAGAGATTGCTGAGAATCTTAACATATCGAAAGCGAGTGTTGAAAACCATTTAAAACGACTTGGATACATTAGTGGGCTCGGTATTTGGGTACCACGTGAGCTCAAAGAAATTCATCTCACTAAGCGTATTGACATCTGCGATTCTCTTTCGAAACGTGAGGAAAATGATGCATTTTTGAAACGTATGATAACAGGCGACGAAAAATGGATCGTCTACAACAACGTCAAACGAAAAAGATCGTGATGAACCTGCTGAAAGCACTTGAAAAGCAGATATTCACCAAAGAAAGATTACGCTGTCAGTCTGGCGGGACTTTAAAGGTATTGTGTATTTTGAGCTGCTTGCAGGCAATCAAACCATTAATTCAGACGTATACTGTCGTCAACTGGATAAATTAAACGATGCCATCAAACAGAAACGTCGAGAATTGGTGAATCGCAAAGGTGTTGCGTTTCGCCATGATAACGCTAGACCACGTACAAGTTTGGTCACTCGTGAAAAATTGTTGCAGCTTGGATGGGATGTGTACCACATCCACCATATTCGCCAGACCTGGCACCATCAGATTACCATTCGTTTCGTTCTTTGCAAAACGCCTTGAGTGGTAAAACCTTGACTGCTGATGAGGATATCAAATCGTTGGAATTGTTTTTTGCTGAAAAAGATAAGAACTTTTTTGAGCGCGGAATCATGAAGATGCCTGAAAAATGGCAAAAGATAATCAAACAAAATGGACAATATATTGTTTGATAAAGTTTTTGTTTCCCATGAAAAATTCGCCTTTTAGTTATATAAAAAAAAACGCAATTACTTTTTGGCCAACCCAATATATGGCGAAGATGCTTTAAAACTGCGGCAGTGTCAAAATTGGGTTACTAAATTTCAATCTGGAGATTTTAATGTGAAAGATGCACCACGCTCAGGAAGGCCAATCGAAATTGATGATGGCAAAATAAAGGCACTGATCGATTCCAATCGGCGTTTAACGACCCGAGAGATTGCTGAGAATCTTAACATATCGAAAGCGAGTGTTGAAAACCATTTAAAACGACTTGGATACATTAGTGGGCTCGGTATTGGGTACCACGTGAGCTCAAAGAAATTCATCTCACTAAGCGTATTGACATCTGCGATTCTCTTTCGAAACGTGAGGAAAATGATGCATTTTTGAAACGTATGATAACAGGCGACGAAAAATCGATCGTCTACAACAACGTCAAACGAAAAAGATCGTGATGAACCTGCTGAAAGCACTTGAAAAGCAGATATTCACCAAAGAAAGATTACGCTGTCAGTCTGGCGGGACTTTAAAGGTATTGTGTATTTTGAGCTGCTTGCAGGCAATCAAACCATTAATTCAGACGTATACTGTCGTCAACTGGATAAATTAAACGATGCCATCAAACAGAAACGTCGAGAATTGGTGAATCGCAAAGGTGTTGCGTTTCGCCATGATAACGCTAGACCACGTACAAGTTTGGTCACTCGTGAAAAATTGTTGCAGCTTGGATGGGATGTGTTACCACATCCACCATATTCGCCAGACCTGGCACCATCAGATTACCATTCGTTTCGTTCTTTGCAAAACGCCTTGAGTGGTAAAACCTTGACTGCTGATGAGGATATGAAATCGTTGTTGGAATTGTTTTTTGCTGAAAAAGATAAGAACTCTTTTGAGCGCGGAATCATGAAGATGCCTGAAAAATGGCAAAAGATAATCAAACAAAATGGACAATATATTGTTTGATAAAGTTTTTGTTTCGCATGAAAAATTCGCCTTTTAGTTATATAAAAAAAACGCAATTACTTTTTGGCCAACCCAATAAATAAATTCTCCAAAATTAAAATGTAATAAGATAAAAATGTTACATTAAGAAACAATATTCTTTCGCGTTATTTTCGTATCGTATCTTACAGGACTGCGCATAAACGGTCATTCGAAGCATCGCTCCGGCCACGGGTACGAGACCGCTTCCATTCTAAGTTCCGAATTGGAGACATCGACGTTTCTGGAATCCGACGACGACGCGAGCAGCCGTATTACGTCGACGACAGGTCGGCACACTAATATGAGCAGCACAATCGACCGGGGCACTTTAGGTAAGAGGGAAAGAGCTTAAAGAGAGATTACAGATCCCTCTGGGATCTTGCGTGAGAGGACGCAACGTTAAGCTCGCTCGCTTCGTCCGCGCACGCACACAGTGAAGCTTTCTTTCCTCACAGACCGGCGTCGGCCACAAAGAAGACGGCGGCATCGATTACCACCTATGTCTCGGACGTCGTCCTTTAGTAGTATCACCGACAGTACAATGTCTTTAAATATTATAACCGTCTCGCTGAACATGGACACCGTTAATTTCCTCGGTATTAGCATCGTCGGTCAAAGTAACAAGGGCGGAGATGGGGGAATATACGTTGGTTCAATAATGAAAGGGTCAGTATATCCTCCCCTCAGTGTATTCATTGATTTATTTCTTTATGCATTTCTGCACGTCTGCAAGTTTCTTTTTGTTATTTACAAATTCGAGTCGCACATCACTGGCACTCGAGGGATTATTAACGATCTCTGTATCAAATAATAGTAGGCACAGAGTAGATCCCGCAGTTTTGCCTACAAGATTTTAAGTCCAACAAATGGTACATATCGTGTACTGCAACTTTTGTCGTTTACATGATGAAATTTGTCTGATGAACAGGGGAGCGGTTGCTCTGGACGGGCGGATAGAACCCGGTGATATGATTCTCCAAGTCAACGACATCAATTTCGAAAATATGTCCAACGACGAAGCGGTGAGAGTGCTGCGTGAAGTAGTACAGAAGCCAGGGTACGTCGTTAATCGTTACTGTGTGTTTTTTTTACAATATCGAGTTACGTTATTCATCTTTTATCTCTTTCGTAGACCAATAAAACTCGTAGTCGCGAAATGCTGGGACCCAAATCCGAAAGGTTACTTTACCATACCTCGTACAGAGCCGGTGCGCCCCATAGATCCTGGCGCATGGGTAGCGCACACGGCCGCTATACGGGGTGAAGGCTTCCCGCCTCGTCCACCAAGTGCCACAACATTAACTTCTACATCGAGTAGTCTTGCAAGCACACTGCCAGATACTGAACGTGAGTTTCAATACAGAAAATTAAAATTCGATCTTTTAAAGCAGAATTCACTCGAAATTACTTGAGAAAGTTGAATTAATTTTCAAGGGTTCAAGGTACGCATATTTAACGGTTTGAGTTGTCGCAGGACCCTTAGAGGAGCTTCACTTGACCGTCAACACCGACATGCCGACGGTAGTGCGAGCGATGGCTCGGTCCGACTCGGGCTTGGAGATACGCGACCGAATGTGGCTGAAAATTACCATTCCAAATGCATTTATCGGTGCGGACGTCGTGGATTGGCTGAATACGCACGTGGAAGGATTTATCGATCGGCGCGACGCCAGAAAATACGCGTCGCTCATGCTGAAAGCTGGCTTCATTCGGCATACAGTGAACAAGATCACGTTCTCTGAACAATGTTACTACATATTCGGTGATTTGTGTTCAGCCATGAGCAGCATGAAGCTGGATTGCGATACAGTCGGTCCCCTACCGCCACCGAATGCCTGGGATATGCCTTACTCGGGAACATACGCACCGCATTCGGCGACGGGTTACAGCCCCATGCCGTTCAATTTCACGAACGAGCCCACTGTCTACGGTTACCACCGGGAAGAGAGCGTGCACAGTGGTTCAGGTAGAATCGTTCATTTCTCGTTAGCCAATAATAATAATAATAATAATCTTAAGCAATTACAATTTACACGCGTCGTCTCGTTTGACGTTGGCAGGCGGTAGCAGCGCGGGTAGCGAGCGCATCTGCAAGGAGCCGATTCACGACCTGAAGTCGTGCTCCTCGGCGTCGGAGTCGGAGCTGCACAATCCGCCGGTGCCGTCGATGCCGAGCAAAAATTCCGGCAACGGCAACGGATCGAACGGGAAGAGATCGAACGGCAGCCGCAGCCGCTCCAGCGGCTCCGAACAGTCTGTTCAAACGGGAACGGGATCAGGGAACCAGCAGAACCAGCAAGACTTATCTGGTAGTAGACAGTCATTTCGCATTGCGATGGGAAACCCTTGTGAATTCTTTGTCGATGTTATGTAGATGTTGTAAATAAAGAGGAGCCGAGTACACAGTGCAGGGCGCGGCTGAACATCGTGAATGAATACTTTGAATTGTCTTACACTTCAATTGCGAGCACGATGAACCGTTATTCTATTTTATGCCTGCAAAATCGAGATTAACACGTACAGGGTGTCCCAGAATTGTGTACGAAGCGCTCGTGAGCGGGTAGAACGCATCGAGCCGAGAAGAAAAGTCCTTTGCCGTTTTGAAATTTTCGCGATAGTTAACGAGTTATTAATTATTAAAAATCGCTATTTAGTCCCGCCTACCGGCGAGGTGCGACCGCCTAGAGATCGAGGTCGCTGGGCGGTCGCATCTCGCCGGTAGGCGGGACTAAATAGCGATTTTTAATAATTAATAACTCGTTAACTATCGCGAAAATTTCAAAACGGCAAAGGACTTTTCTTCTCGGTTCGATGCGTTCTACCCGCTCACGAGCGCTTCGTACACAGTTCTGGGACACCCTGTATACACCGATGAATGTCTGTGCTAGAATTGTCCCTTCCTCCTTTCATGGATCATCTCGATGTTCTCGTTTCCGTTTTGCGCAACCCGGTAGTTTTTACGAATCTATCGTGCACTCAGATTCCATGCATGATCGCTGCTGCCTGCTTAATTAACGTATTCAAAGTATTTATTCACCGTTCTGGCGGAGAAAGTGTTTTCGGAAATACTATCTCGTCTTTTTTTACGTATTACGCATTATTGTTTGCATCTCATTCCGATTATGCATCCGTCGTACAGTATTTGAAAAAGTTGCATTCGTCGAAGTTATCTTGGTCATTTTGAGATATTTTGCATGTAATTTTGCAATGTATATATACACTAATACGATTTTTCTAAGTGTCACATATCACGATATGTAATCGATTCGGAATAAAACACGCGAGCGAATAGTCTTCCTTCTACAATTTAGCGATAGAATACGTTGACTAAGTGCTTGTTACTCGTTCGTTCTCTTTCTTATGTGAAATTGACAGTTTTCCTGATTCTCCTTTATTACCACCGATATAGCAAATCGTACATCTTCACATAAGTAAAACGAATAATTCTATACGAATACACGTTGTTGAGAAGGTTCTCTCACGTAGCATTACGATAACGTATTAAGGGGGGAGCCTGCTTTAGAACGCTGAAAATAAGGTATATTTTACGAATTCTTTTTGGAGAAACTATACAGTGGATCATTATAAAACTTTGATGCATTTATTAGTACATGTTTAAAGATAAAAAAATTATTTTTTGATTTGAATATATCGCCTGTAGAGGTCGTCCTGGAGAAATCTTAGTGCAGCCGCGTTGCCGGCGTTGCAAATCGGTGAGCATTCTCCTGCCTCCAAATTTCGTCTGAACTGAAAAATTGAAATGTGTTCTCGTTATTTATGAATTCCCATCGTCGATGAACCAAAGAGAGGAGAAAAAAGTTGAAAAGTGCCAAAATGGTGGAGCTTAGAACACAAAAGTACGATTTTTGGGCAAAGTTTTTGAACTTTTTCATGCAAAAGTAATTGTTTAACTTAATGTTTTTATGAATATTAAAGGTTCATCGACGATGGGAATTCATAAATAACGAGAAAATATTTCAATTTTTCAGTTTGGATGAAATTTGGAGGCGGGAGAATGCTCACCAATTTACAATAAGATGCCTCCAGGACGACCTCTACAGGCGATATATTCAAATCAAAAAATAATTTTTTTATCTTTAAACATGTACTAATAAATGCATCAAAGTTTTATAATGATCCGCTGTATAGTTTCTCCAAAAAAATTCGTAAAATTATACCTTACTTTCAACGTTCTAAAGCAGGCTCCCCCCTTAACGCGAGCGTAGAACCCACGACGTTGGAATTATACAGGGTGAGTCACCTAACTTGACGACCTTACATTTAGAACGCTGAAAATAAGGTATATTTTACGAATTGTTTTTGGAGAAACTATACAGCGGATCATTATAAAACTTTGATGCATTTATTGGTACATGTTTAAAGATAAAAAAAATTATTTTTTGATTTGAATATATCGCTTGTAGAGGTCGTCCTGGAGAAATCTTAGTGCAGCCGCGTTGCCGGCGTTGCAAATCGGTGAGCATTCTCCTGCCTCCAAATTTCGTCTGAACTGAAAAATTGAAATGTGTTCTCGTTATTTATGAATTCCCATCGTCGATGAACCAAAGAGAGAAGAAAAAAGTTGAAAAGTGCCAAAATGGTGGAGCTTAGAACACAAAAGTACGATTTTTAGGCAAAGTTTTTGAACTTTTTCATGCAAAATAATTGTTTAACTTAATGTTTTTATGAATATTAAAGGTTCATCGACGATGGGAATTCATAAATAAGGAGAAAATATTTCAATTTTTCAGTTTGGATGAAATTTGGAGGCGGGAGAATGCTCACCAATTTACAATAAGATGCCTCCAGGACGACCTCTACAGGCGATATATTCAAATCAAAAAATAATTTTTTTATCTTTAAACATGTACTAATAAATTCATCAAAGTTTTATAATGATCCGCTGTATAGTTTCTCCAAAAAAATTCGTAAAATTATACCTTATTTTCAACGTTCTAAAGCAGGCTCCCCCCTTAACGCGAACGTAGAACCCACGACGTTGGAATTATACAGGGTGAGTCACCTAACTTGACGACCTTACATTTAGAACGCTGAAAATAAGGTATATTTTACGAATTGTTTTTGGAGAAACTATACAGCGATCATTATAAAACTTTGATGCATTTATTGGTACATGTTTAAAGATAAAAAAATTATTTTTTGATTTGAATATATCGCTTGTAGAGGTCGTCCTGGAGGCATCTTAGTGCAGCCGGCATTGCAAATCGGTGAGCATTCTCCTGCCTCCAAATTTCGTCTGAACTGAAAAATTGAAATGTGTTCTCGTTATTTATGAATTCCCATCGTCGATGAACCAAAGAGAGAAGAAAAAAGTTGAAAAGTGCCAAAATGGTGGAGCTTAGAACACAAAAGTACGATTTTTGGGCAAAGTTTTTGAACTTTTTCATGCAAAAATAATTGTTTAACTTAATGTTTTTATGAATATTAAAGGTTCATCGACGATGGGAATTCATAAATAACGAGAAAATATTTCAATTTTTCAGTTTGGATGAAATTTGGAGGCGGGAGAATGCTCACCAATTTACAATATGATGCCTCCGGGACGACCTCTACAGGCGATATATTCAAATAAAAAAATAATTTTTTTATCTTTAAACATGTACTAATAAATGCATCAAAGTTTTATAATGATCCGCTGTATAGTTTCTCCAAAAAAATTCGTAAAATTATACCTTACTTTCAACGTTCTAAAGCAGGCTCCCCCCTTAACGCGTACGTAGAACCCACGACGTTGGAATTATACAGGGTGAGTCACCTAACTTGACGACCTTACATTTAGAACGCTGAAAATAAGGTATATTTTACGAATTGTTTTTGGAGAAACTATACAGCGGATCATTATAAAACTTTGATGCATTTATTGGTACATGTTTAAAGATAAAAAAATTATTTTTTGATTTGAATATATCGCTTGTAGAGGTCGTCCTGGAGAATCTTAGTGCAGCCGGCATTGCAAATTGGTGAGCATTCTCCTGCCTCCAAATTTCGTCTGAACTGAAAAATTGAAATGTGTTCTCGTTATTTATGAATTCCCATCGTCGATGAACCAAAGAGAGGAGAAAAAAGTTGAAAAGTGCCAAAATGGTGGAGCTTGGAACACAAAAGTACGATTTTTAGGCAAAGTTTTTGAACTTTTTCATGCAAAAATAATTGTTTAACTTAATGTTTTTATGAATATTAAAGGTTCATCAACGATGGGAATTCATAAATAAGGAGAAAATATTTCAATTTTTCAGTTTGGATGAAATTTGGAGGCGGGAGAATGCTCACCAATTTACAATAAGATGCCTCCAGGACGACCTCTACAGGCGATATGTTCAAATCAAAAAATAATTTTTTTATCTTTAAACATGTACTAATAAATGCATCAAAGTTTTATAATGATCCGCTGTATAGTTTCTCCAAAAAAAATTCGTAAAATTATACCTTACTTTCAACGTTCTAAAGCAGGTTCCCCCCTTAAAAAAAGTGAAAAATTCGGGATAAACGCGCGTCTCGATAATGTACACTTACAAGTCCCTTCGTAATCGGCTTGGATAACGACAATGATATATTCTCTCTGCATGACGTACTTCCGACTTCCAGAATTTGTTTAGTAGTCCGCTGTTTGTCGCGTCTATACAGTACAGAGATGCAAGTAGAGGCGTGATGTCTCGTTATTACGTATTTACACGATTGCGATGCACGCTTAATTGCAAGTGTAACTATGTGGTAATGTCAATTACACGTTTTAAGGCAGCACGCACGTCGCACAAAAGACGCGAACATGTAAATAACACGATTTGCTCCGATGAATGGTTCAAGTATTAAATATGCAAGTATCTCACTGCACATGCACGTAGTTTATACTTGTATAGAAAGATGCATTTTATATCTGTATTAATGTTTTTTAATTGATTGCGTTTTAGGATTTTCTGCGACAATGGGGCAGCTATTTCTTTAAAGTCGAGAGGATATTGTTACTAAATATCCAATGATGCACTTATTTTTCATTATTTTGAGAGTCTTCAGTATACCCCCGGGGTGATGTCTATGTACAAAAATTGTTTGACTGAACACTCAATTGTTAACTCATTGGAAAGCTTTTTGTTGCGATCCGCGCGTGGCGGGCTTTCGTTAATCTATCTGATTAAAGCTGTCTATCCGAATCGGAAAGTAGTGTTTACACGGTTACGTTGTAACGCGCGGCACTGTATCGGGATTCGATGGAAAATGTACATACAGACGCAAATTACGCTCATACTAAACGTGCCATTTTATCAGTGTTAGACGTGAAGCTGCGAGATTCATAATTTATGTAAATGCTTAATGTGTGCAGACATGTGCGCACTTCTTGCATTATTATATGTTTACCAACACCGTCACACATATTAGTAATGCAATTTTTTATGTGCGTTTATTTAAGTTTCTAAATGTTATATGTTATTTTAATTGTCGTCGAAATGCGTATTATCTCTTTGTGTCTTGCCATTGCGTTATATCGATTTTATTTACTGCATTTTTTGCTATGAAAAGGAACATGTCTTCTTTTTTCCACATGCTCGGCTCGACTCGACGTTCTAATTAAGAAAGATTATTCCTAGTTCGTATCGATACCGTCGAGTAAAGGAACCTTGGACTTGCGGGATAAAATTTTGTGCATATTAGAATCGCTTTTTCTCTCCCTAGTGCATCACAACGATCTAACGACGAGGAAATATCTTTGATCACAGTTGTTTCTTTATATAATACATAATAGTTGCAATGTGTTCAATGTTCCACCGTTTGACGGTTTTACTTCGAGTACTAGCCAAGTATAGCTTCATATATACATATTTGTTAATAAGTCATATACAGGGTGGCCCATTTTAATTTATACAGTCGATTTTTTAAAAAACTAAAAGAGATACGAAAAAATGTTTCAGACAGACATGTCATGATTTCGAGGGGGACATAAGATGATACCATTGGTTTGACCTTGAATAGTCGTTTGAAGGTCACCTTCAATTTCTTAAATTGAAACCCCAACTTTTTATTGCAGATTCTTATTCTCCATCGAAAAGTAAGTAACTTTTGTCTGAAACATTTTTCCGAAAAATGTCATCTTATGTCCTTAAAATGTCCTCAAAACTCATCTTGAAGATCATTTTAAGGACATAAGATGACATTTTTCGGAAAAATGTTTCAGACAAAAGTTACTTACTTTTCGATGGAGAATAAGAATCTGCAATAAAAAGTTGGGGTTTCAATTTAAGAAATTGAAGGTGATCTTCGCGTGACCTTCAAACGACTATTCAAGGTCAAACCACCATTGGTACCATATCATCTTATGTCCCCCTCGAAATCGTGACATGTCTGTCTGAAACATTTTTTCGTATCTCTTTTAGTTTTTTAAAAAATCGACTGTATAAATTAAAATGGGCCACCCTGTATAAAAATATTTTATGGCTGTATAAAAATATTTTTTATCAAATAGGGCTAAAGTATATCGGTTAAATATTGTGACAAATTTATCAGATGTATTTTATTTGGTATTTTATCGCTCATCATGAAGCTATATTTGCAACATGAACGTCATGCAATTTTCCTAATTAATGCAAGTTATTACATTATTAACGTAAATGTTATTTATATAAGAAATTGTATCGACTCGAATAATTTGCTAACTTTCTTAAGAGTTATAATACACACTTGATAGAGTTAATCGATCCCTGACTTTTCGTAGAAGAATGGGCCTTCTTTTCGCAGCTTGTTACGAATGTTTTTTGCGGAAAGTTGCATATAAAACGTTCGGCTTTAAGTCAAGCATTCAATTATAATATACTTGAGTATTTACATAAGCGAATGTACAAGTGGACTTGTCGACAATATCAATAATTATACTCTTTAATGTAAATCCCACGCATAGCTTATGTTACGAATCTTGGAGCTCTTTTGCAACCAATCTATTGCGAGTCAGTTGTGCAACACACAATTCGCGTATCGCACAAATGGACAAAGAATTAGCACGGATATCTAAATCTCATGTTCATCGATTGAAAGTTTCTCAGGTTCCTTTCTTTCTCCGCTCGTACCGCCCTACCGTTCCGTTTGGGGAGTCGGCGGCTCGTTTCCTGCGTTTCTTAAAAACTTATGTCGCTACGTGTACACTGCATCACCTCAGACATGTAACCGAGTCATTTTTGTGCCTTGTGCTGCGCTGATGGTTGATGCAGGGCGGCGTATGCACGAGGAGAGTCACACACAAACTAGCGATTTGGACAACAATAGCAGAGACGATATCTGTGAGTGCAATTTTATTTTATCATGACACATTGCGCGCGTTTATTATTCGCGTTTTTTTTGTATTTTCTGCGCCTTTAGTTTTAGTTGCGCTCGTGCCGCGTTCAGCAAGAGCGAAGATTGTTGTACATAGCTGAAAGACGATTCCGCAACATTTTTCGATGTGTTTTTATGTGTATCTACTTAGAAGCATTTATACTTAATAAGCTGGTTATAAGTGGCGGACGATGTCTCTCCGATGTATAATGACATGATTTCCATTTTGGAATGCCCTTTGCACCTATTGTATATACATTGTAGCTTGCAACTGTGTACACACACATTATACAGACATATATACATATACAGGGTGTCCCATTTTATATTTGTCAGTAAAATATTTCGATACGACGTCGTTTCAGAGAAAAATGTTTCAGACAAAAGTTATATGGCTTCGAGGGGGCAAGATGATGATATTCTCAATTTAATTGTAGATGGCGCCACTTTCGAGATTTCATCATGGCGGCCATTTTTTTAAATGGAAGTCGATTTTTCTCTCTAAGTGAAAGTTGTAGCTGACAATGAGACGAATACAACGGTTTTTTGGTTTTTGAAATTGGACCATTTTTCAGTGAGTTACAGCGTTTCAAAGTTTATAGCGTCTCTCCATGGTCCGTGCTTTGCTAACTTTAGTAGCCCGCATTCGGCTTCTCATCACTTCTTGGTGAGACAGGTTTTGAGGTCGCTGATTACACTCACACATTTGCTGTTTTCAACACTGTTATTTGTTAGTCTACACGAAACGAGACATCCAAACAGACGTCACCCGTCAAAGTGGCGCCATCTACAATTAAATTGAGAATATCATCTTGCCCCCTTCGAACCAAACGACTTTTGTCTGAAACATTTTTCTCTGAAACGACGTCGTATCGAAATGTTTTACTGACAAATATAAAATGGGACACCCTGTATATATGTACGTAGCTTGTGAAACTGCATTGCGTTCGCTCGATCGTGCTTTATGTTTCATTAGCTCTGCGTTGGGACATGAAATGGTCTTTTGTTCTTTGCAGATGAGGAAGGCATTTTGGAGTACCAGTTTCTACATAAGTGAGGATCTTTGTTAACGTATACGTAACACGAGTCGAACGGAGAGCGGTCAAGGTACATTTCCATTGACTTTATTAGTTTGATGGAAGTAGCACACGCGAAACATATATTTATATATTTAATAGGCCAATTTTGATAAAATATCATAGAAAGTAAAGAACTAAAACTCGTAATTATGATTTATAACGGCTATACATAATAAAATTAAGACCCGTAAGGGTCGTCGTGGTAACTGAAGTTTGTTTAAGAACGTAGCGTAACCCATATATTATTTTCCGATTGTTAAAATAACGTTTACAATTTTCTAAAAAAAAAGAAAAGAAAATATAAAAGAGAGGAGGATGGAATAATAGACGAAAACGATACGAGGGACGGCTCACGTAAAAAAACAATTGACGAGAACTTTATACACGGTATTGAAAACAGGTGCAAGCGTAAAAAACGTAAAAAAGTAAAGTAAAGCGAATTTTATCTTGTAAGGGAGAAAGTATAGTTATACTTGTACCATCTCGTCATACGAATTGGTCTTCGGATTCGATGTAGCCTTTTCGTTTCCCCTCTGGGCTTCGGTTCTTATTTCAGATTAATATATTGTCGATGGTAATACGTAAATAAATTGTAAAAATAGAACTGTGTGATTGATGAGAGCGTTTCCTACTCGTGTAAATTGACGTGCGTGTGCTTTCCGCATGCTATACATCTACGACACCAGCAATCAGCATTGAACATTTCTTTCGAACGTTTGATAAGCGCTTAAGGGGATCCTGGAGTGGCCAGTGAACTCCGTCGCGGCGTCTGAATTACCGGCGGAATCGATGATTTTCCTGTATTTTCTTTTTATTGAATTCACAGAATGAAAAATCCTTTTCCACGATCAAAGTACACACAATAATGTAACGTGAAAAGCAGGACTTAACTTTCCAAACGGAACAAAAATCACAATTTTTTATTCAGCCACGATTTCACAGGCATACGTAGGCACGAAATGATCACGAATCTTTCTGCACTAATTACTTTTACACTAGGCTTCTAAACTCATTTCTAAAAGCTTCCCCATATTCTTTCATTTTGTTCCGTCCTTGCGATTATCGAATTTTGGCCACACAAACTGCAAAACATTTATATTAAGAACATTAATGTACGAGGTGACGTCACAATAAGCCGATAATAAAACTAAATTTTTTTGTCGTTTTTAACATAAAGTCGAGTTTCGCTCGGTATATTTCTTTGTATACTTTAATCGTGGAGAAGGATTTTTCATTCTATACAATCATTAAAGAGTAATTAGTACAGTAAGATCGACCAATTCCGCCGGTAATACAGACGACTCCAGGATCCCCTTAACGGATACTCCATCACTGGATTTACGATCCAAATTACAGTAAATTTTCAAGAATTGATTTTCAAGGACTGAGAAAGCAGAGTAAAAACCGTAAGAAATTCTAGTGCACAGGACTTGGATGAATAAATTATATAACAATTCGTAATGATTTCTATATATACAGGGTGTCCCGGGTTTTAACCGACAAACTGCGGGAGCATATTCTACTAGTGGAAATAAGAAAAAATTCTTATATCGAGTTTGCTTAGAAACGCTTTATTACAAAGTTATAAACCAATATTGAAAAGAAATATGAGATAAGTAACAACAACGGAACATAGTGTAGAATTTGGAAGGTCGAAGATGTTTATGTTATGTGCCCATTTGCAATTACGTAATTTGGGTTCATTTCGACCTATGAATGAACATGATGATGTTCGTTCAGCTCTAAGACACCGACGACGCTCGGAAAGAATCTTAAATCTTTTTGATAATACTCCTACACAAAGTGTTCGACGTGCTTCGGCTCAACTGCAGATATCACGAAACACTATTTCGAGAACATTGCGTGCTGATGACAGATTCGCATATCATTACACGCCTGTACAAGAATGACTTCCAATCGATCATCAGAAACGAGTCGAATTTTGTAACTGGTATGTGAATGCAGTAGAAAGGGACAATCTTTTCTCATCAATGATATTATGGACAGATGAAGCGACCTTTACGAGACGAGGCATATTCAATTCTCATAATAGCCATGTATGGGCTCATAATAATCCACATACTACCAGACGAAGAAACTTTCAACACGAATTTTGATGTAATGTTTGGATGGGTATGCTTCATGACCGGCTTATTGGTCCGTTCTTTTTACCTGACCGATTGAACGGAGAATCTTTTCGAAGATTCCTATCAAACGATTTACCAATTTTGATGGAAAATGTGCCACTGCAGTTTCGCCAAAACAGCTGGATACAGTTAGACGGTTGTCCATCGCACTACGCTAGACAAGTTAGAAACTGGTTAGACGAACATTGTGCTCATAGGTGGATTGGTCGAGGAGGACCGGTTTTCTGGCCTCCAAGATCGCCCGATTTAACGCCTCTTGATTTTTATTTATGGGCAACTTTAAAAAATAAAGTTTACGGTACAGAAGTAATCTCGCTTGAAGATTTAAAGCAACGAATTACTACTAGTGGAAATAAGAAAAAATTCTTATATCGAGTTTGCTTAGAAATGCTTTATTACAAAGTTATAAACCAATATTGAAAAGAAATATGAGATAAGTAACAACGGAACATAGTGTAGAATTTGGAAGGTCGGAGATGTTATGTTATGTGTATTCACATGTATTCATGTTCACTATGTTGAAACGATTCAGTATGATTGTTACTTTCGCAACAGTAGCCGTTAGATTTCAATCGTCGTGTGAACTAGCAATTACTATCAGAATGCCAAAAGTGTTTTCAAATGAGGAATACACTGATATTGATTTCGTGTACGGATTCTGTGACGAAAATGCACGAGCTGCCGTACGAGAGTATCAACGTAGATTTCCTAACAGGAGAGTACCAGATAGTTCTGTGTTTAGTAATACCCATTTGCAATTACGTAATTTGGGTTCATTTCGACCTATGAATGAACATGATGATGTTCGTTCAGCTCTAAGACACCGACGACGCTCGGAAAGAATCTTAAATCGTTTTGATAATACTCCTACACAAAGTGTTCGACGTGCTTCGGCTCACCTGCAGATATCACGAAACGCTATTTCGAGAACATTGCGTGCTGATGACAGATTCGCATATCATTACACGCCTGTACAAGAATGACTTCCAATCGATCATCAGAAACGAGTCGAATTTTGTAACTGGTATGTGAATGCGGTAGAAAGGGACAATCTTTCCTCATCAATGATATTATGGACAGATGAAGCGACCTTTACGAGACGAGGCATATTCAATTCTCATAATAGCCATGTATGGGCTCATAATAATCCACGTACTACCAGACGAAGAAACTTTCAACACGGATTTCGATGTAATGTTTGGACGGGTATGCTTCATGACCGGCTTATTGGTCCGTTCTTTTTACCTGACCGATTGAACGGAGAATCTTTTCGAAGATTCCTATCAAACGATTTACCAATTTTGATGGAAAATGTGCCACTGCAGTTTCGCCAAAACAGCTGGATACAGTTAGACGGTTGTCCATCGCACTATGCTAGACAAGTTAGAAACTGGTTAGACGAACATTGTGCTCATAGGTGGATTGGTCGAGGAGGACCGGTTTTCTGGCCTCCAAGATCGCCCGATTTAACGCCTCTTGATTTTTATTTATGGGGAACTTAAAAAATAAAGTTTACAGTACAGAAGTAATCTCGCTTGAAGATTTAAAGCAACGAATTACTAATTCAGTTACTGAGATGCAACAAAATTTTCAGGAATGTCGTACTGTAACAAATTCTGTACTACGTCGATGTCTAGCTTGTATCGATGTGCAAGGACAACATTTAGAAACGCGTCACTAAATCATTGCGTAGATAATTTTTATTTTCGTGAAAAAATCCGTTGTTACTTGTCTCATATTTCTTTTCAATATTGGTTTATAACTTTGTAATAAAGCGTTTCTAAGCAAACTCGATATAAGAATTTTTTCTTATTTCCACTAGTAGAATATGCTCCCGCAGTTTGTCGGCTAAAACCCGGGACACCCTGTATATGTAACAAAGAAGGCTGCTTATGTGCGTTGTAATTTACTTTATCTAATATTCTGTAAAAAACGATACAATCTTACAAACTCATTCTCTCTCTCTCTCTCTTTCTCTCTCTTACTAGTGGCTCTACGTTATACATATATTTATAAAATAATATACAAAGCGCGACGTGAACGCGTGGGGGATCGCAATATCAGCCGCTATTTTATACACTTAGAAGCCGCCAGAAATCTTAAGCAAAAAGCGTACTAAGTGATCCGCTTTTACGAGCTCCATATCGTAATCGGGATAAATCCTGCGGGCTGTTGTACGTTCGACATTACCACACCGAGCATTTGTTCACGGGATTCATGGGCGAACCGGGAGGACAGTTGAATACTTGGGCGAAATCCTTCGAATTGGAGAGCGTGCCGATCACTCGGAACTTACCGGGCGAGTGTACCGCCGTTTTCAGCTTGTTTCTCGTCGCTTCGGGACGCATGGAGCCGCACCAGACCTGAGCGAAATTCAGGAAAAACAATTGCTTGCCCGTCGCACTCATCCCGGGCAAGGTCTCGTCCTCCTCCTCGTTCAATCGCAGCCACTTCTCGTACGCCTGCAAAAGAAGGTGCGAATTCTTCAGTTGAGAGACTTCCAGGATCTCGCGTGAAGACTGAAGAGAAAATCGTCCGTGAAATTACTCGGAACGCTTGCTTGATGCCGCCGTTGTCCGCGATATTCTCCCCCTGCGTATTAATGCCGTCTATCTGCATACCAACTTCCGCAACAGTGTAGCGTGCATATTGATCTAGAATTGAAGAAGAGCGATCGCGAAATGAACCATGAACACATGCAAACAGTTAAAAATAAGGTAATTATGTACTTTAACGGACCCAGCCCCGATGACCTTGACCTTGACATATGTTGTCAAGGTCACCCTCCTGAGTGACCTTGAACAAGTTTTAGCCGTCGCTCGTTGTTTGTTAAAAAGTTATAAACAAAGAAAGTTTAATGATTTCGCACGAATTTTTAGCTGTCCACGTGAAGCAAAAACATGATAATGACATATATTACAAAGGTCACCTTCCCGAATAACCCGCACTAGGTTTTAGTCGTCGATCGTTGTTTATGAAAAAGTTATTAACAAAAGAAATTTCGAAAATATAGTAATTTTGAAAGAATGTTGAATATTGAAAGATACAAACGACGAATATGTATATGAACGAAGAAAGGAAAGTCATTTAAAGCAATGAAATGTTAATATATAGAATAGTTTCTTTTAATATAAGTACAAAGTATTCTTCACTTTAACCAAAAGCACAAACAGTTAAATACAAAGTATTCTCTGCTTTAACTTAACCTAACCTAACCTAAGCTAAAATTCCATCAAATATACTCTTTCGTAAACGTATATGGTATCGTAAAATTATGCTTTATTCATTAAACATTTTTGTTAATAACTTTTTAATAAACAACGAGCGACGGCTAAAACCTCTTCAAGGTCACTCAGGAGGGTGACCTTGAGGCAACATATGATGTCAAGGTCAAGGTCATCGGGGCTGGGCTCCGTTAAAGTACATAATTACCAAAAATAATGCTGATTGTTGGTCGAAAAAAAAATTATCTCCACGTACCGATAAGACATTGCGCCCGCTGATGGAAACCGTCGATCGCCTCGTCCTTCCACCACCTGTGGAGATTACCGTCCTTGTCGAACAGCCTACCCTTGTCGTCGAACCCGTGAGTGATCTCGTGTCCGATCACGACGCCTATTCCACCGTAATTCAAGCTCCGCGGGAAGAATCGGTGATAGAACGGGGGCTGGAGGATGCCGGCTGGAAACACTGGAAACGCAGAGCGGTTCAGGAAACGTCAACTTCCAGCTCGCGCGAGAAACGGGTAGCGAGTGTCGCACCCTTGAAGTGCGACTGAACTGACTTATCTGATTTTTGTTGCGGCTGTAATAAGCGTTCACGACTGCCGGGGCGGTGTTCCACAAGGTCTTGTTCACCGTGTTGCCCAGTCGGTCCTGTTCAACTCTCGTCAAGTGTTGCAGGATATTCAAAGTGTTCTCGAAGTATCTGTCCGGTTGGATCACAACCTGCATTAATCGTGTCAATGATTCTTCTCTGTTGCAGTTACTGTCCAGCTGTGTATCCTCATACGGTGAACATATACAGGGTGTTTCCTCTAACTGTAGCACTTAGAATATCTCTGCTTCCTTTGATGATATGAAAAAAGTCAAAGGACGAAAATTGTTCGATTCAAAGAGACTAGTACTCTGGTAAGAACATTATTTTTTTTAATGTGACCTTTCACAAGATATCAAGGTCATGAACATTTTTTTAAATGAGATGGACGAAATGATGTAGCTTGTAAAAAAACAAATTCAACCATACAGAATATGTTGACCTTCAAATGACTTTGAACCACAAAAATCACGTTTAGGAAAAGAAACTCTATTTATTGTACGTATAACTACAAAGATATAAGGTGTTGTCGGAATATCGCGATAAACTTCATTTGCACGGAACATACTCAACGAATCATTTCCTGATCGCTGGATTGGACGTGGTGGAAGAATTTCTTGGCCGGCTCGATCACCAGATCTTACGCCTCTTGATTTTTTTCTTTGGGGACACCTAAAAAATGAAGGTTATCGCGATATTCCGACAACACCTGAAGATATGCGAGAAAGAATTCGGCGTGCGTGCACCGCAATTACTCCGGAATCTCTCAAAAACGTAAAACAATCGTTTATTCATCGAATTCGAAAGTGTATGGAAGTAAACGGTGATCGTTTCGAACATCTGTAAAAAAGGTATATCTTTGTAGTTAGTTATACGTACAATAAATAGAGTTTCTTTTCCTAAACGTGATTTTTGTGGTTCAAAGTCATTTGAAGGTCAACATATTCTGTATGGTTGAATTTGTTTTTTTACAAGCTACATCATTTCGTTAAGGAAAATATACCATCTCATTTACAAAAATGTTCATGACCTTGATATCTTGTGAAAGGTCACATTAAAAAAAATAATTTTCTTTGAATCGAACAATTTTCGTCCTTTGACTTTTTTCATATCATCAAAGGAAGCAGAGATATTCTAAGTGCTACAGTTAGAGGAAACACCCTGTATATCTTAGCATACTTCATAAAAGGCATTTTATTACGTCTTTGTAGCGCTCATTCAACAGATGCGGCTGCAGGATGAAATCCGGATAACCGATCCTCAGCGACATGGCGTTTACCTTCTCAGTCGCCAGGCTCTTCGTTTCGTCGTCGATCCAGCTGGTTTTGTTCAGAAGCTCCCTGAACGATCGCTGTATCTCTTGGGTCATCGACAATGTCTTTTGATCGAAAGGTGTACTTGTAGTTAATGCGAAATGTATGCGTCTCATTTTATATTTTAATCGAAAAACAGATTTATATCTTGTTTCTCTCTAAATAATTGTAGGCTCTCGGGAAATACTCACGTCGTTCTTACTGTTCTCGTCGAAATACTTTTTAACAAACATCGAACCAACCGCCATACCCATGTTAGAATTGACCTGGGTTACGCAATTTTTCCATCTCGACGGCGCCTGCTCCCTACCGAAGAGAATGTAGTAAAATTTTTGCTTCACCTCCTGGAAACGATCGTCCAGGTTATTTACTCTGTGCCGCACGAATCTCCATAAAAGATAATTCGCCACTGTTCTGCGGAAGTAACGAATTATTCGTAACGCCTGTATCGATAATATAAAATATACACAGAGAGAAAGAGAGATCGCAAGATCCGAAAGATCTGGTGTACCTGGGTTGCGTCTTCGACAGTAGAACAACTAAATTCTGGATGTACTGTAGTGCGAAGACGACAACCGGCTCGGAGAAGTTCACCGGCCGCGCCTGGACGATTGATAAGTAACGTCGCCAATCGACTTGCGGCACGAGTGTTCTCAGCTCGCCCACGCTCATTCGCTGATACAGCTCCGAAAAGTTTCGTCTCTCGTCGGACGACGATGTAATCTGTAACGAGAATCGCAGATTAATTACAGAATCGCAACACACACCTGAAGAGAAAGTTTACACGAGGATATATTCCCAGTAAGCAAAATGTGTGCAATCTGCCAGCAGATTGGCAACAGATTACTGCAGAAGTTGATAGCAAATTGGCATCCGTTATGTCCGCGTTAGGATAGTGAGCCTGCTAACAGACTCTGACGGCAGATTGGCCGCAGAAACCGAGCAGGATCTGTTAACATTTGACGGCAGATTGACGGCAGAAACCGAACAGAATCTGCAGCTTTTGGCCATTCATATTTACGATATATCAAAGCATGTGTTTACTTTTAACACACTATAAATTGGCATTTTATATTACCATGTGTTAAAAGAACGCATTTGTTTGTTTGTTAAATTAAAGTACATTTGGCTTGATGTGTCTTTCTGACAGTTCGTTGCATAATCTCTCTCTTATTGTTAATTTATTCTAGTCTGAAGTCCGAATTTTGCTTTCGAACTTCAGATTGCTCGTGGCGTGCGTGAACTACATGGACGTTGTCCATGGGAGCCTCTGTGCCGCGAGTGCAAAAATTTACAGAAAAATTAATATTATCGTGCCAAGGCGCGTATATTAACTTATATAACCGTTAGGCTAAATCTTAACATCGAGTAAGAACTCGACGTGTGCACGCATAGCGGTGCGCAGCGAAAACACATATTCATAGCCGTGTAAATTTGAATACTGTCAAAAGCTGCAGATCCTGTTCGGTTTCTGCTGCCAATCTGCTGTTAGGTTCCGCGCGCGCAGATCGTGCTCGGTTTCTGCCGCCAATCTGCCGTTAGATTCCGCGTGCGCGAATCTTGCTCGGTTACTGTCGACAATCCGACTTCAAGCCATGTTTGCAGATTCTGCTCGGTTTCTGCCGCCAATCTGTTCTTAGATTTTGTGAGCAAGCTCTGTCACATTTCTGGCACCAATTTGTCGAATTAATCGTTAACAACAACTTCTGTATCAAATTTGTTGTCTTTTGGCTGGCAATAGTTGATAGCAGATAGTCGGCATCATCTGCTTTCGGCAGACTTGGCTATCTGGGTTAACACGTACCGTCGCGAGCTGCGTCTCGAACTCGATCAGCTCTTCAGCATGCACGGTCGCATTGTGCAAAGACGCACCGAGCAAAGTCGCGATCTTTATCAAGTAGTCCTTGTAGGCCTCCAAGTAAACCGCGTTGGCCGATTGGAGGAAGTAGTCTCTTGTGGGAAGCCCGAGCGAGGTCTGATCAAACTGCGAACACAATTCTTCTTGCCGACAAAAAGTTTCCTCGCGACGCAGAAAAAGGCGCAGAAGAAAATCATCGCTGCTGTTACCTGTATCACGTACTCGTTGCTGTTCTTGATATCCGGGCCGACCCATTCCGAGATTAATACGTCGTTACTGTACAATCGGAGCTGCGCGGTCAGCAGAAGCCAGTCGAATCCATCGGGATCCCAATCAGGCCTGAGAATCGGCCAGCCGCCAAGCTCGTCGAGAAGCTGGATAAGTGGTCGTTCCATACGTTGCTCCAAGATCTCTAGCCATATTTTTGTCGTGTCAAAAAACTCGCACGAATGTGCCCAGCAAACACAAAGTAACAGGTAATATAAATACAATATAACATACGTGTTGTGTAACAATTACATTGTTGAGTGGGAAATTATAACTAACATGTATATTACCTGTTACTTGTGTTTGCTGGGTGAGTTCAAATTAAGGGGGGAGCCTGCTTTAGAACGCTGAAAATAAGGTATATTTTACGAATTGTTTTTGGAGAAACTATACAGCGGATCATTATAAAACTTTGATGCATTTATTAGTACATGTTTAAAGATAAAAAAATTATTTTTTTATTTGAATATATCGCTTGTAGAGGTCGTCCTGGAGAAATCTTAGTGCAGCCGCGTCGCCGGCGTTGCAAATTGGTGAGCATTCTCCTGCCTCCAAATTTCGTCTAAACTGAAAAATTGAAATGTGTTCTCGTTATTTATGAATTCCCATCGTCGATGAACCAAAGAGAGAAGAAAAAAGTTGAAAAGTGCCAAAATGGTGGAGCTTAGAACACAAAAGTACGATTTTTAGGCAAAGTTTTTGAACTTTTTCATGCAAAAATAATTGTTTAACTTAATGTTTTTCTGAATATTAAAGGGTCATCGACGATGGGAATTCATAAATAACAAGAAAATATTTCAATTTTTCAGTTTGGATGAAATTTGGAGGCGGGAGAATGCTCACAATTTACAATGCCAGCTGCACTAAGACGCCTGCAGGACGACCTCTACAGGCGATATATTCAAATCAAAAAATAATTTTTTTGTCTTTAAACATGTACTAATAAATGCATCAAAGTTTTATAATGATCCGCTGTATAGTTTCTCCAAAAAAATTCGTAAAATTATACCTTATTTTCAACGTTCTAAAGCAGGCTCCCCCCTTAACGCGAACGTAGAACCCACGACGTCGGAATTATACAGGGTGAGTCACCTAACTTGACGACCTTACATTTAGAACGCTGAAAATAAGGTATATTTTACGAATTGTTTTTGGAGAAACTATACAGCGGATCATTATAAAACTTTTATGCATTTATTAGTACATGTTTAAAGATAAAAAAATTATTTTTTGATTTGAATATATCGCCTGTAGAGGTCGTCCTGGAGAAATCTTAGTGCAGCCGCGTCGCCGGCGTTGCAAATCGGTGAGCATTCTCCTGCCTCGAAATTTCGTCTAAACTGAAAAATTGAAATGTGTTCTCGTTATTTATGAATTCCCATCGTCGATGAACCAAAGAGAGAAGAAAAAAGTTGAAAAGTGCCAAAATGGTGGAGCTTAGAACACAAAAGTACGATTTTTAGGCCAAGTTGTTGAACTTTTTCATGCAAAAGTAATTGTTTAACTTAATGTTTTTATGAATATTAAAGGTTCATCGACGATGGGAATTCATAAATAACGAGAAAATATTTCAATTTTTCAGTTTGGACGAAATTTGGAGGCAGGAGAATGCTCACCAATTTACAATGCATTTATTAGTACATGTTTAAAGATAAAAAAATTATTTTTTGATTTGAATATATCGCTTGTAGAGGTCGTCCTGGAGAAATCTTAGTGCAGCCGCGTCGCCGGCGTTGCAAATTGGTGAGCATTTTCCTGCCTCCAAATTTCGTCTAAACTGAAAAATTGAAATATCTTCTCGTTATTTATGAATTCCCATCGTCGATGAACCAAAGAAAGAAGAAAAAAGTTGAAAAGTGTCAAAAAGGTGGAGCTTAGAACACAAAAGTACGATTTTTAGGCCAAGTTGTTGAACTTTTTCATGCAAAAGTAATTGTTTAACTTAATGTTTTTATGAATATTAAAGGGTCATCGACGATGGGAATTCATAAATAACAAGAAAATATTTCAATTTTTCAGTTTGGATGAAATTTGAAGGCGGGAGAATGCTCACAATTTACAATGCCAGCTGCACGAAGATGCCTCCAGGACGACCTCTACAGGCGATATATTCAAATAAAAAAATAATTTTTTTATCTTTAAACATGTACTAATAAATGCATCAAAGTTTTATAATGATCCGCTGTATAGTTTCTCCAAAAAAATTCGTAAAATTATACCTTATTTTCAACGTTCTAAAGCAGGCTCCCCCCTTAATCTACGGCGATGCTCCTGCCTACTTACCGTAATTCATGCAGCTCTGAAACAAATATTTTGCCTTCACCGTAGCGTCATCGGCGTCCAGCTTGCTCGGGATGGGATCCTCCAGCAATTCTCTCAGTACGGAATCCAGCGACTCCCTGAGCATCTCGAAGGTGTCGTAACCAGCTTTGTCCTTCGGAATCGGATTGCGCTTCGCCCAGTTGCCACAGGCGTACTGGTAGAAATCTTGGCATGGATCTGCACTCTTATCCATATACTTCAACATTATTCGAGCTACGTGGAATAAGCCGTTTTAATCTTCGGTGCATTGTTTTATTTTATGAATTATGTAGCAATGAAATTAATTACACAAGCGACGCCTTCAAAATACACATTTTCAGTCGTATTAAAATTTGGAGAGACGGAAGATGTTGAACATAATTCTCGTAACGTGGGGTATACCTCGTGCTTCTCTGATGCTCCTAACATTTCCCTCGCCTTTCCAGAACGTATGAAAGTCAGGCATTTCGTCATCATCGATCGTGTCGCCTTCAGCAGCTATTGACAACCACGCTTCCGTGTTATTGATGAAAATGGAAAACGCGTCACCCTCTCGAGTTCCCGCTGATTCCTCCTTCAGCCGTTTCTCGACGACTACGTCTTCGTATTTATCGTTAAACGACGTTGCTTCTCCTTCCTTTCTGAAATATTGAAAAATTCCATCAGAATCGAAAGATGATGAAGCAAATCGGAAAATTCGATATAAAGCATCACTGACTCGGAGTAATAATAGTCCTTCGTCTCGCTGCTCTCGTAATTATCATCAACTTCTACTTCTGGATAGTAGTCGCCTACGAAATTATCTAGTTCCTCATCAAGATCCCGCGTGTTATTACCCGCGATCGTGTCACCGTTCTTCACCTGCAAAGCATTTCAGTGACACTTGAAAGAATTCTTCGGTTAAAATAAAATATACCTCCAGCCTATCAATGTAACTTATGTCTGAAAGTGACACGGATTTCTTCAGCGTATCATTTTTCCTATTCGATTCTTTCCTCAAAGGGGAATTTACCGATCTACTGTTATCTAAACGGACACGCAACGAGGACATCGATCGATCATCCAGTCCGGAACCATCGCTCGGGCGGTTCTCCTGAAAAGGATCGCGTCGTCTTCGGAGATATTGCCGCTCGTTTGCGTGTTTGCGGACACGGAAGTAGAACAGGGAGAAATGGAAAGAAATATGAAATATAATAAGTAAATAAAAATATAGCAGAAGAAGAAGAAAGAAGCACTATTTATTAAAGAAACATCGACAACATCGATCGATTTGAATTTGCTTGGAAATAAAGTACCCTGTCGATGTCCCTTTTGCGTCGCTGGGGCGGTCGAGGCGGTGGATGCAGATCTACGGGCACAAAACTAGTTTTCATGTCGGAAACTATAACTCGATCCTCGTCTTCGATTTCCTCCGTCGTGTGCTCTACGTTACTGCGACTAGTAACTAAAAACGAGAAATTAGTCGTCTATAGACGTTGTTGAAGAATTGCGTGTATGTTACGTGGGGATTTCTTTGTTCCTATATTATAAAAATTAAAATAATGAAATTGCATCATTAATATGCAATTATATGCGATGCGATTTTCGCCTTTTTTAATAACATAATTCTGTATTTTTTGAGATACAATTTGATCGTTTTATTTCATGTGCCTCTGATCATGAAGACAAATGTTGACAGGACTGATTGGCCTCTTCTAGCATTACATAAAAAAGCTTAGCAACGTATAAGATAATTGCTTAACCGGGATCAATTTGGAACCTCTGTGAAGTTAGACCCCCTTCTTCAAACTTTGAAAAAAATAAGCACAGTTCTGATTGCCCCCCGAAGAGTTCTAGAGTTCTCAGTCCTTTTTAGAAAGAGTTCTGCCATTTAAAGTAACGAAAACACCATTTGAAACACCGGGGGGGCTAACTTCACGAAACTGAAAATTCAAACGGCTATAACTTTTTTGTTTTTAATTTTAGCGCTTTGAACCTTAAGAATAATTTGTAGAACTCTTTGGGGGGCCATCAGAACTCTCAATAGAACTCCGGATTTCCAAAAACAATTTCGGACCCAGAACTTTCAAAGTGCCAGAACTTTTTTGTTTTCGATTTCAGAGCATTGGTTCTTAGGGATAATCGGTAGAACTCATTGGGGGGCCATCAGAACTCTCAATAGAACTCCGGATTTCCAAAAACAATTTCGGACCCAGAACTTTCAAAGTGCCAGAACTTTTTTGTTTTCGATTTCAGAGCATTGGTTCTTAGGGATAATCGGTAGAACTCATTGGGGGGCCATCAGAACTCTCAATAGAACTCCGGATTTCCAAAAACAATTTCGGACCCAGAACTTTCAAAGTGCCAGAACTTTTTTGTTTTCGATTTCAGAGCATTGGTTCTTAGGGATAATCGGTAGAACTCATTGGGGGGCCATCAGAACTCTCAATAGAACTCCGGATTTCCAAAAACAATTTCGGACCCAGAACTTTCAAAGTGCCAGAACTTTTTTGTTTTCGATTTCAGAGCATTGGTTCTTAGGGATAACCGGTAGAACTCATTGGGGGGCCATCAGAACTCTCAATAGAACTCCGGATTTCAAAAAAAATTTTCAGACCCAGAATTTTCAAAGTGCCAGAACTTTTTTGTTTTCGATTTCAGAGCATTGGTTCCTAGGGATAACCGGTAGAAAATGTTTTTAATAATTCCGCAGTTCTGTTGACAATTCTGTTAGCCCCCCGAAGAGTTCTAACGATTATCCTTAATACTCGATGCGCTCAAGTCGAAAACAAAAAAGTTCTGGCAACTCGAAGTTGCAGAGCCCGAAAATTTCTAAGTCCCACAGGTCGAAACTTTTTTTAATAATTCCGCAGTTCTGTTGAGAATTCTGGTAGCCCCCCGAAGAGTTCTACCGATTATCTTTAAGAACCAATGCTCTGAAATCGAAAACAAAAAAGTTCTGGCACTGAAAATTCTGGGTTCGAAATTTTTTGGAAATCCCGAGTTCATTTGAGAGTTCAGGTAGCCCCTAGAAAAGAGTTCTAACGATTATCCTTAATACTCGATGCTCTCAAGTCAAAAACTAAGAAGTTCTGGCACTTTGAATTTTTTCTGGGTCCGAAAGTTTTTTTTGGGAAATCCGGAGTTCTGTTGAGAGTTCGGATGGCCCCCCAAAGAGTTCTACCGGTTATCCCTAAGAACCAATGCTCTGAAATCGAACACAAAAAAGTTCTGGCACTTTGAAAGTTCTGGGTCGGAAATTGTTTTTGGAAATCCGGAGTTCTGTTGAGAGTTCTGATGGCCCCCCAAAGAGTTCTACCGATTATCCCTAAGAACCAATGCTCTGAAATCGAAAACAAAAAAGTTCTGGCACTGAAAATTCTGGGTTCGAAATTTTTTGGAAATCCTGAGTTCATTTGAGAGTTCTGGTAGCCCCTCGAAAAGAGTTCTAACGATTATCCTTAATACTCGATGCTCTCAAGTCAAAAACTAAGAAGTTCTGGCACTTTGAATTTTTTCTGGGTCCGAAAGTTTTTTGGGAAATCCGGAGTTCTGTTGAGAGTTCGGATGGCCCCCCAAAGAGTTCTACCGGTTATCCCTAAGAACCAATGCTCTGAAATCGAAAACAAAAAAGTTCTGGCACTTTGAAAATTCTGGGTCCGAAATTTTGTTTGGAAATCCGGAGTTCTGTTGAGAGTTCTGATGGCCCCCCAAAGAGTTCTACCGATTATCCCTAAGAACCAATGCTCTGAAATCGAACACAAAAAAGTTCTGGCACTTTGAAAGTTCTGGGTCCGAAATTGTTTTTGGAAATCCGGAGTTCATTTGAGAGTTCTGATAGCCCCTCGAAAAGAGTTCTAACGATTATCCTTAATACTCGATGCTCTCAAGTCAAAAACTAAGAAGTTCTGACACTTTGAATTTTTTCTGGGTCCGAAAGTTTTTTGGGAAATCCGGAGTTCTGTTGAGAGTTCGGATGGCCCCCCAAAGAGTTCTACCAGTTATCCCTAAGAACCAATGCTCTGAAATCGAAAACAAAAAAGTTCTGGCACTTTGAAAGTTCTGGGTCCGAAATTGTTTTTGGAAATCCGGAGTTTTATTGAGAGTTCTGATGGCCCCCCAAAGAGTTCCACAAATTATTCTTAAGGTTCAAAGCGCTAAAATTAAAAACAAAAAAGTTATAGCCGTTTGAATTTTCAGTTTCGTGAAGTTAGCCCCCCCGGTGTTTCAAATGGTGTTTTCGTTACTTTAAATGGCAGAACTCTTTCTAAAAAGGACTGAGAACTCTAGAACTCTTCGGGGGGCAATCAGAATTGTGCTTATTTTTTTCAAATTTTGAAGAAGGGGGGCCAACTTCACAGAGGTCAATTTGGATTCATCACAATATAATTGAAGTATCAATATGACCGACAAAATAGTTTTCTTGGTAGCGACTAGTAATAGGAGAGCTCTCGCTTGTTAATGCAATTTTAATTATTCAGAGACATCAAACTTACTCCAGAAAATGTCATTCTCTACGTTCTGCTGATCCTGCTCCTGCACATTGTAGGTGGAAAATATGCGCGAAACCGAGACTTTGGATGTAGCTTGATATCGCGATAAAGCAATCAACACTATAGTAATCGGCAATAATACGGCGGGTATTAGGAGCATCAGTTTCACTCGAAAACGCCGTGCCTCACTTCCACCAGTACACCATCTGCATCGTAGAAGAAATTCACTCGTTCAAAAAAAATACAACTCGTTCTCAAAGTGTTTAAGAGACGAACGATGTTAAGAAGATTCAACGCACTTGAGTCTACCAGTTTCTTTATTGATGGCCAATCTACACGACGGACACGGTCCGCCGCTAAAGAAATCATCATCATTGAATTGATTGAAGCTATTACTGCTTCGCATCTTCTCTGAAAGCACACACAATTCGCTGGTCTAAATATCAAATACATTTAACTATTTTTAATAAATTAGACCGAAAAATCAAATGAGTTTTTTTTAAGTTCTAGTTTCCGGATTGAGGCCACGTTATTTGTCACTTTGGCTCCGAGATGAATATATCAGGAGGTAAAAAATTACCTGACATAGTATCGCCTCCTGAAAAAGTGAACTAAAATATTCATAAGAGATCAGAACCAAAATAACAAAAACGTGACTTCAACCCGGAACTGATAGCAGTGCTTTTAAAGTGCGCTTCTTGTTCAATTCATAAAAAATGACCGAACACTTAAAGATTAGTAAATTTAATGAATTATTGAAAATGGCAATGAAAACGTTGCACCGAGATATCGAAAGAAATTCGAATGTATCAAACGATTCTTGGATCTTTACAAAAAAGAGAGATAAAAAAATGTCACACTTCACGCGATAATTTCCGTCCTCGGAGTCTTCTTTTTACTTTTTCCTTGATAGTAAACTGGTCATTATTGAGTCAGTATCACGGGGAAAATAACTGACCTTTGAGAACAAAAGCGGACTCGCTTCGCGATAATAAGCTTTCGATTGTTCAACTCACTCTTGCGTGCGATACAATTGCTTAATCCCCAACTCCTGACCCACGAATCACAAAAGCAACTTGTGCCCTTAGCGTCGCGCAAGATTTTATCTGACGCCAAGGGATAACGGACTGGACGTTAAACGCGCGTCGAAGTCGAGGAAGCCGGGCAGATTACGCGCGCCCGAACCAGGGCTCGAGCGTTAATGGAGCGAGTCGAGTGCTTACGTATGAGAGCGAATCTGCCAGGCGACATTTGTACTGGGAGTAATTTACATACGTAAGGTCGCCCCGTGCAACGCTCAATCGCGAGAGTAACGATCAAGCCGAGAGGAGACGCACGGCTTTGTAAGCGCACGCACACGGGGAGAGCGTTTTACGCGCTCCTTACGTCGAGTTACTCGTCAATCGACCCTAATAACTTGCAGTTATCGTTCAATAACACGATATGCCGTATTCCACATTCTACGCGCGTTATCGAGTCCGCTGAGTCTCGCTGCGGCCGACCGATTCCATTCCCCGTTCTAGCTCCTTCCAGCATCCGCGCGAGCACGCGAGCACGTTGCGCCGTATAAAAGTACACCCTCAGAAAGGATTTCTGATAACAAAACGAAAAATATTCTTGACTAATTTAATCGTATTACAAGTATAAAAAGTATGAAAATCAAACAATTTTTAATTTAAATCAGTAATTTCTATTCTTCTCTCTCGAATTAAATAAGATTGTCTTACTGTCTCGAGACAAGAGTAACATGTACACATTTATGCTTATATATTCTTCTATGTAGAATAATTTGATATTAGCGCCACTTTATAGTAGGCTTTGTCGATGTCGACGCATCATTTTCTCGCAGTCGCTCGTCGACTCGGCGCTTCTGCGTCCTTTATTCGGATAAAACGGCCAATATTTATGTGTTGCAATCGAAAATCGGGAAAGATTTACAATGAATAAGTGCAATACTCTACAAGAAATATTAAACGATATGGAAATGTAAGTAAGTATGTACAATATACTTACTTGAGAAATAAGATTCGAGATAAGACATTTCCATATCTTTTAATATTTCTTGTAGAGTATTTATTGTAAATAACAGAAACACTTTCCCGATTTTCGATTGCAACACATAAATATTGACCGTTTTGTGCAGATTCTACAAATTCTCTTAGAAGAATAGAATAAGATGTCTTTTAGATCTCACAATATTCTGAAATCAAGAATATTGTGAACTTGCTAGAAATTTGTATCTAAATCCTTCTGAGAAAATTAATGAGATAGCACGAAGATTATTTGAATCTAGATTTTCGAATTTTCTATTCGAGATTAAAATATGCTTCTTTTCAATAATAAATATGATTGTCGCTATAGCGATGTTATTTTATGATAGATTAAAGAGTAATAGCATTAAGTCCAGAAATCTTTTCTGTGGGTGCAGCATCATTGGTTCCATCCGCTGGAAATCCTGATGATGAAAAAGAGCGCTGTTACTTATTGTACATACTTTTTCTTCCATGTATTAGGTGTGTGCAAGTGTTTTCATTTTCTTGCACATTTTCGTTTTAGATGTATAAAATACGATCATCAAAAATTTCCTTGTTTTTACGATTTTCTCTCGAAAATTATTAAATATTGAATCCCTTTGCGAAAAAAGGGATTTTTTTTCGCGTCTCGAAAGTACACCCTCAGAAAGGATTTCTGATAACAAAACGAAAAATATTCTTGACTAATTTAATCGTATTACAAGTATAAAAAATATGAAAATCAAACAATTTTTTATTTAAATCAGTAATTTCTGTTCTTCTCTCTCGAATTAAATAAGATTGTCTTACTGTCTTGAGACAAGAGTACATGTACAAATTTATGCTTATATATTCTTGTGTGTAGAATAATTTGATATTAGCGCCACTTTATAGTAGGCTTTGTCGACGTCGACGCATCATTTTCTCGCAGTCGCTCGTCGACTCGGCGCTTCTGCGTCCTTTATTCGGATAAAACGGCCAATATTTATGTGTTGCAATCGAAAATCGGGAAAGTGTTTCTGTTATTTACAATGAATAAGTGCAATACTCTACAAGAAATATTAAACGATATGGAAATGTAAGTAAGTATGTACAATATACTTACTTGAGAAATAAGATTCGAGATAAGACATTTCCATATCTTTTAATATTTCTTGTAGAGTATTTATTGTAAATAACAGAAACACTTTCCCGGGTTTCGATTGCAACACATAAATATTGACCGTTTTGTGCAGATTCTACAAATTCTCTTAGAAGAATAGAATAAGATGTCTTTTAGATCTCACAATATTCTTAAATCAAGAATATTGTGAACTTGCTAGAAATTTGTATCTAAATCCTTCTGAGAAAATTAATGAGATAGCACGAAGATTATTTGAATCTAGATTTTCGAATTTTCTATTCGAGATTAAAATATGCTTCTTTTCAATAATAAATATGATTGTCGCTATAGCGATGTTATTTTATGATAGATTAAAGAGTAATAGCATTAAGTCCAGAAATCTTTTCTGTGGGTGCAGCATCATTGGTTCCATCCGCTGGAAATCCTGATGATGAAAAAGAGCGCTGTTACTTATTGTACATCCTTTTTCTTCCATGTATTAGGTGTGTGCAAGTGTTTTCATTTTCTTGCACATTTTCGTTTTAGATGTATAAAATACGATCATCAAAAATTTCCTTGTTTTTACGATTTTCTCTCGAAAATTATTAAATATTGAATCCCTTTGCGAAAAAAGGGATTTTTTTCGCGTCTCGAAAGTACACCCTCAGAAAGGATTTCTGATAACAAAACGAAAAATATTCTTGACTAATTTAATCGTATTACAAGTATAAAAAGTATGAAAATCAAACAATTTTTAATTTAAATCAGTAATTTCTGTTCTTCTCTCTCGAATTAAATAAGATTGTCTTACTGTCTTGAGACAAGAGTACATGTACAAATTTATGCTTATATATTCTTGTGTGTAGAATAATTTGATATTAGCGCCACTTTATAGTAGGCTTTGTCGACGTCGACGCATCATTTTCTCGCAGTCGCTCGTCGACTCGGCGCTTCTGCGTCCTTTATTCGGATAAAACGGCCAATATTTATGTGTTGCAATCGAAAATCGGGAAAGATTTACAATGAATAAGTGCAATACTCTACAAGAAATATTAAAAGGTATGGAAATGTAAGTAAGTATATACAATATACTTACTTGAGAAATAAGATTCGAGATAAGACATTTCCATACCTTTTAATATTTCTTGTAGAGTATTTATTGTAAATAACAGAAACACTCCCGATTTTCGATTGCAACACATAAATATTGACCGTTTTGTGCAGATTCTACAAATTCTCTTAGAAGAATAGAATAAGATGTCTTTTAGATCTCACAATATTCTGAAATCAAGAATATTGTGAACTTGCTAGAAATTTGTATCTAAATCCTTCTGAGAAAATTAATGAGATAGCACGAAGATTATTTGAATCTAGATTTTCGAATTTTCTATTCGAGATTAAAATATGCTTCTTTTCAATAATAAATATGATTGTCACTATAGCGATGTTATTTTATGATAGATTAAAGAGTAATAGCATTAAGTCCAGAAATCTTTTCTGTGGGTGCAGCATCATTGGTTCCATCCGCTGGAAATCCTGATGATGAAAAAGAGCGCTGTTACTTATTGTACATACTTTTTCTTCCATGTATTAGGTGTGTGCAAGTGTTTTCATTTTCTTGCACATTTTCGTTTTAGATGTATAAAATACGATCATCAAAAATTTCCTAGTTTTTACGATTTTCTCTCGAAAATTATTAAATATTGAATCCCTTTGCGAAAAAAGGGATTTTTTTTCGCGTCTCGAAAGTACACCCTCAGAAAGGATTTCTGATAACAAAACGAAAAATATTCTTGACTAATTTAATCGTATTACAAGTATAAAAAATATGAAAATCAAACAATTTTTTATTTAAATCAGTAATTTCGATTCTTCTCTCTCGAATTAAATAAGATTGTCTTACTGTCTCGAGACAAGAGTAACATGTATACATTTATGCTTATATATTCTTGTATGTAGAATAATTTGATATTAGCGCCACTTTATAGTAGGCTTTGTCGATGTCGACGCATCATTTTCTCACAGTCGCTCGTCGACTCGGCGCTTCTGCGTCCTTTATTCGGATAAAACGGCCAATATTTATGTGTTGCAATCGAAAATCGGGAAAGTGTTTCTGTTATTTACAATGAATAAGTGCAATACTCTACAAGAAATATTAAACGATATGGAAATGTAAGTATGTACAATATACTTACTTGAGAAATAAGATTCGAGATAAGACATTTCCATATCTTTTAATATTTCTTGTAGAGTATTGCACTTATTCATTGTAAATAACAGAAACACTTTCCCGGGTTTCGATTGCAACACATAAATATTGGCCGTTTTGTGTAGATTCTACAAATTCTCTTAGAAGAATAGAATAAGATGTCTTTTAGATCTCACAATATTCTTAAATCAAGAATATTGTGAACTTGCTAGAAATTTGTATCTAAATCCTTCTGAAAAAATTAATGAGATAGCACGAAGATTATTTGAATCTAGATTTTCGAATTTTCTATTCGAGATTAAAATATGCTTCTTTTCAATAATAAATATGATTATATATGATAGTCGCTATAGCGATGTTATTTTATGATAGATTAAAGAGCAATAGCATTAAGTCCAGAAATCTTTTCTGTGGGTGTAATGACAGATAACGCCGAGATAATATTAATATAGAAGCTACGTTCATCTCCCTTTCTGTTCCCCCGTATTGCCAGGAAATGTCTTCCTTTTTTAGGGCGTTTCATGTTGAGACATTTCCCGTTTTTCATCGTCCACTCACTCTCGGTGTCGCAGCTTCCGACGGCCGGATAATCGTCGTAGTTGGGTAAAATGTTCCAACGAAATCTATTGTAATCGCTCGTGCTGATTTTCCCTGGGATGGCCTTCATCCTTATTAAAAGATCCGCCCGCGATGAAATTGCGGACACGTGTTACACATGTAATGTCACACGGATGATACACATATATGATGAACGACACTCTCATCCGACTAATCCTCTTAAACGATAACGCATGTCCGTGATCATTTTTACAATTCGGGACATTGATCGAGTTTATATGTATCGATAAAATATCGATTCTTTATAATTTATGTTCTAATCGCACTTGCGACGTTACGAATTTAAATTATCTCCCTCTTTCTTCCATTTTTTGCTGAAAAATTTCAGATCGATCGCAATGGTTATTTTAACACGTATGAGAATAATTTTATGTACTGAGAAGTATGCTGTGGATATTTCGGAGAAAAATAGAAAGACGGCAACTGCGATTCCGAGAATTAGCATCTCGATAGATACTCGAGTTTCTATTAGAGTCTGAAACTTTAAATAAATCCAACAATTCGTTAATTATACGTACATACGTTTCAGGCTGTATCGAAATTAAATACATATAAAAAACATATAATGTTACAATTTTAGCAATGTATCGTTTAATTTGGAATTGAATTGTTAGGACAAAAGAGAGCATCAGCATTTAAATGTACAATAAAAATCGCTGTATTTAAATAACGATATCCGCAAATAGCTCTTATTAACAAACAGTCTGTATTTACATCTGTACATTTAAAACGGATATTATATGGCATTTATGACATCACCGATACAGTTTTGCCGATTAAGTGCGAAGTAAGATGATCCAGGATACAATATCATCGATCCGCCCAAACATTCCTCGCCGGAGTAAAAAACGGCGTACTGAAATTCACACAAATCAAACAACATATTGATATCGCAAATATATAAATTATGCAACATATAATTTAACAACGTAGGCTGAGACTTCAGGGTTACAAAACGGCACAAATTATATTTTGCTTTGTTAAAATAAACAAGATTATTTTATGATTTATAATTTGCTCTGCTTTGCTTAAACAATTTCAATGAGAATAGACATAATTTCAGTACACGCTGCGAATTATTACCTGGCCCTTCGTAATCGCTCGTAAGGGCGCGCTGAGGCGCACGAACAACCGATCGCTGGGCGCCTTGTACACGTCGCAGGCGATCAACGGAGTCCTATGTTGGAAGCGGAAGTCGCAGCGCAACACGCCGTTGCATCGTAACTCGCGCGGCTCCTCGCTGATCCAGTGGGCGCCTCGCGTTACCAGAAAATCGGAGAACAACGACGGATGAGTCGAGCCGCCTGCCTGCGTCGCGAGAACACGATTAGTAAACGTTAACATTCTTTTTCAACATTTTATTTTACAGCTTGGTGTCCGTCGCGTACCACGAGGATGGTGTTCGTCTCTTGCTCCTTCCTGAACACGAAGTACGGCTTGAGGCAACCGCCGATCTTGCATCTCTGCCCTATCGTCCACTTGTGAATACCGTTGTGCCTGCCGATTTTCAATCCGCTATCCAAATCCACGTAATCGCCGGGTTTGTCGTCTATGTACTGCAACCATTAATAAATTTTCTTCGTTAATACATCTAATCTCACGTGGAATGCGATGTGACTCAGTGACTCGGTCTCTTTTACCTCGGAGATAAAATCTTGGAACTCACGTTTTCCCACAAAGCAGATACCCATACTCTCCTTTTTCCGCGCTATCTGATGCAGGCCCATTTCCACGGCCATCTTCTTCACACGATTCTTCAGGTAGTCTCCAAGAGGAAACATGCAGCGTCTCAAGGACTGCTGCGGCACTTGATTCAGGAAAAATGTTTGATCCTTGTTACTGTCGCGTGCTTGCAGCAGGCGTACGTCTGTGAAATTGTTACGGTCGCGTTATATTAGGAGTGTGATTTAGTTTTGAGGGTTTTGCAACAGATGACTGTAGTGTCAGTTTGTTCCAATAGCTGTTTCCGATAACTGTTCTTTCTTACAGTCTTGACATTATCCATGACATTTAGTAGCATTATAGCAATAACAGTCGTGTATATCATCGTAAAAATGCAACTTCCGAAAGCTCTTTAGCATTTTCGACATGCGTTGCTTTTGTTTTTTAATCAAAAGAAAACTGCGGCTCACGGTTATAGAATTCTTGTGGAAACTTATGGTGATTCTGCCCCATCAATTAAGACGCGTGAAGGACAAAGAACGCTCGGGACAACCAAGAAAGCTTGAAAATGCAGATTTCCAAGCATTATTGCACGAAAATCCAACACGATCCACTTCAGACCTTGCCAGAGCATTAAATGTTGATCGTACAACAGGTACCAAACATTTACATGAAATGGGAAAAATTCAGAGAGAAAGGAAATGGGTTCGACATCAATTATCGGAAAGTGCCATTTGAACATTTGCATTTCGTTGATCGCCAGGCAAAAAAAGAAGTCTTTTGTCTCGGATTGTTACTGGGGACGAAAAGTGGATCTATTTTGATAATCCGAAACGCAGAAAATCATGGGTGGATCATCAACATCCACTCCGAGAGGCAATATTCACGGTTCAAAAGTAATGCTCTGTATTTGGTGGGATAGTGTACTAAATCCGCATGAGACTGCCACGGCTGATCGTTATCGACACCAATTGTACAAGTTGAGGCAAGCATTGGACGAAAAACGACCACCAATTGCGAGCAAACGACGGAAAGTGATTCTTCTTCGTGACAACGCTCGACCTGACGTTGCGTTATCAGTGAAAGAAACACTATTAGAGCTCGAATGGCAAGTCTTACCGCACCCGCGTATTCTCCGGACATTGCTCCATGCGATTATTATTTGTTCCAGTCGATGCAACACGCGTTAGAGGATACACACTTTGATAATTTGGAAGAAGTGCGAAAATTCGTCGACGAATGGATCAACTGAAAAGAAGAGTCATTTTATCGTGGTGGAATCCATCTCTTGCCAGAGCATTAAATGTTGATCGTACAACAGGTACCAAACATTTACATGAAATGGGGAAAATTCAGAAAGAAGGGAAATGGGTTCGACATCAATTATCGGAAAGTGTCATTTGAACATTTGCATTTCGTTGATCGCCAGGCAAAAAAAGAAGTCTTTTGTCTCGGATTGTTACTGGGGACGAAAAGTGGATCTATTTTGATAATCCGAAACGCAGAAAATCATGGGTGGATCATCAACATCCACTCCGAGACGAAATATTCACGGTTCAAAAGTAATGCTCTGTATTTGGTGGGATAGTGTACTAAATCCGCACGAGACTGCCACGGCTGATGGTTATCGACACCAATTGTACAAGTTGAAGCAAGCATTGGACCAAAAACGACCACCAATTGCGAGCAAACGACGGAAAGTGATTCTTCTTCGTGACAACGCTCGACCTGACGTTGCGTTATCAGTGAAAGAAACACTATTAGAGCTCGAATGGCAAGTCTTACCGCACCCGCGTATTCTCCGGACATTGCTCCATGCGATTATTATTTGTTCCAGTCGATGCAACACGCGTTAGAGGATACACACTTTGATAATTTGGAAGAAGTGCGAAAATTCGTCGACGAATGGATCAACTGAAAAGAAGAGTCATTTTATCGTCATCTCTTGCCAGAAAGATGGGAAAAAGTTATAGAAAACGAAGGAAAATATCTTGAGCAAAAAAAACCCTCAAAACTAAATCACACCCCTAATAGCATCAAGGGGTTTTAAGTGTTGCAACAATTTTGTGAAATACTTGCTGGTGTCTTCTTGATAATTTTCCAGGTAGGACCCAAAGCTCGTTCTGGCGTAATGACCCGTCGCGATTGCGTCCGCTTGAAATCTCTTGCGCGCCAAGTTGAAAAAGTTGTTAAACTTGATGTTCCTGTTGCACAAAATATCTGGATTCGGGGTGTACCCAGTCTCGTACTTTTCTATGAGATCACTGAAAAAATTTAAACGAGAAAAATTGTAGTAAGATTAAATGATTGTGCTTTACGTTCGTTGTAAGAGAATTAATTACCTGAAGACCTCGTTCCAATATTCCTTCACGAAGTCCACCTGCATCAAGGGTATCTTCAGCCTGTCGCAGACCCATCGAGCGTCCTCGTAATCTCTTTCGACGGCACACGTTCCCGTTTCATCTTTAATGTCCCAATTTTTCATAAACACTCCGGTGACATTAAACCCTTCAAAACACAACGGAGGAAATTCTCATTAAACTACAGAGTAAGAAAGCAAACCCAACTTTCTTTGTTCTTGCCTTGCCTTTGTTTTTGATCAGCTGAGCTGCCACGGCGCTGTCGACGCCGCCAGATATGCCCACAGCGACGTTTCTAATCATCTCCACGGAGCGACTCGTCTCTTATCAATGTCTTCGCAGTCCTATAAAACAGAGAACATAATCCAGGCGTGCAAACCGACGTCGAGTGCAATTCGTGAATCCGCGCGCTCGCGGTTCCGCGTCCGACGCGCGGCTCGAGGAGGAGACTGCAACCGGACAAACACGTGGATGCCGTAAGGTTCCGATCTTTCGTCGATCACGTGATGTTACTCGAGCGGTGCAATAGAGCGTTCGCGCTTCGACGATGATGAAGCGGCGCGTGCGCTTCGCCGAGGCAGCTCGGCAGCCAATCCGCGCGTGGCTCTCTCCGGTCGCTGACCAGTCGAGCTCGCCGACAGATCGGCGTGAAACGACTGCGGCGGCTGGTGTTCCGCACGATGAATTACGGAGCGCGCGATCCGCGTGGCCGCGACACGCGCTGAAAATCGCGACGCGACGCCGGGCCGTTTTGCGCATTCCCATGACCCAGATTGCGATGGGGGGTTCGCTCGTCCCTTGGAACAGCTGTTGGCCGCGGGACGTGGGGAACGCTCGGGTGCTCGGCCAGCTGCGCGCGCACCTCGGCGCCTCGGAGGGCTCAGGGCCGTGCCGCGTCGCGGAAAATCCGCGATCTCGGAGCCGAGAGTGGAGCGAGAAAGCGAGCCGGCCGCGCGGGTAATTTCCCTCGCTCGGAGCATTCGAGTTACTCGACTTCGGCCCCGGGTCGCGCGAAGACGGAGGCGTCGGGTCTCGTTCGCGCGCGCGCGCGCGGAGCATTCAGATCGCGCGGCGCCGCCGACGGGAATCGATGGGGCGAAATTCCTACCCCGCGATGCTGAAATCCTGTCGCGCCGCGACTCCGGGGAGGAAGCGCGTCACGTGCCGGCGGGTCCTGCACGGTCGCGCGCGCCGCCCTCGCGCGTCGTTTACCCCGAGCTTCGCCGCTCGGCGGAGCGGCGTCGTGGGAGGCGCCAGCCGGCAGCGGCACCCGAGTGGTTGGCAACAGAGACGCCGCGCCAATACGCTCCTGCGCAGCCCGCCCCCCCACCACGCGCCCCGTCCCGCCGAGCGGCCGTCGGTTCCTTGTTTGCCATCACAAAATCCAATAGTTTGCCTTGTACCGCCGGGGGAGCGCGGGCACTCGCTGCTGCGGTTTCACGTACGCGTCTTCTCGCGGGGAGGAAAGAGTGCTGCGGCGACACCGCTCGACGCGGAAAAGATGCGGGTTGTCCCGCGTTTGTTTACCCACACGACGAGGTTCCGCGGCTGCTGAACGGTCGTCTCTCCCGCGCGCGCGGAAGTGAGAACGCGGTGGATTCCTGCGGGCGACCGGCCCGCCGAGCCCCGCCGATCTCTTGGTCGTGAAAAAACCGAGAGCGAGGAGAGAGGACGCCCCGGACGCACGGAAACTGCGTGCGACGAGGAGGAGGACGGAGAGAGCGCGAACGCGCGGGCGGAAGAGAGAGAGGCGGCGGCGACGACGACGACGGCGGCGAGTGGGGGAGGGGAAGATAAAGAGAGAAGAGGACGGAGAGCTTTTGTGTGCGAGGCTCGGTTAGTGCGCCTTCTCTCGGCCGCGGGGGACCGAGCTGGTGACGCGCCGAGGGCGAAGCGAGGAAGTGGACGCGCGATACTCGTCGTCGTCGGCGGGCCGCTGGGGAACGCGTTATGCGTTTGCGGAGAACATTGCGTAACGCAGCACCAGGGGCCGGCTAGCGTGCTCGGAGACGCAGCGGCCTCGTCCCTCGGCGGCGCGACCGACTGTGGCGCAGGGTCGCTGCCCAAGGGGGGGGAGGGAGACGGCGGAGGGGGGGGACGGGACGTTAGAGCGCGAGTCGCCGTGCCGGCGCGAGTTCGCGCGTGCATACGCAGCAGGAATCCAACCCGGCCGCCGCCGCCGCCGACGCGATCGAAAGTCCGGCGACGCCAGTGCGACGAGCCTCGGCGGAGCGGTCGCGGGACGCGCGCCGACGCCACCATTGGTCCGCGCGCTCCTCGCGCACCCCTCGTCGCGGCGCGCTCCGCGCCACGGAGCTACGCCGAGCGTCTTCTCAGGTGGAAATTGGTAGGTACGAGGAAAACCGAGAGAGAGAGAGAGAGACGCGCGCACGCGGCGGGCACATCTGCACCCGTTGCAACTCGCGGACCGCGCGCTCGCGCTCCCGGTGGAGTTTTGGTTTTCCGCGATACTTCGCGCAAACGCGGGCGCCGGAGGTTATATCGGGCTTGGGTTCGTGGCGTCCCGTGGGGCTCGCGCGTCGATAAGTCGCAAAACGTCCCTCGCCGACGGTGGAAGCGTTCCGCTCCAGCGTCGCGGTGACGGCGGCCGACGGGATCGTCGCAGGCGGGTTCTTCAATCGCGCCTAACCTGACGTAGTTTTCGTGCGTTACTTTCCTTCAGTTCGCAGGCTCGGGGGCTTCTCCTCGTGGAGGTTTGTTTACTCGAAAGTACGCGCGAGCCACCGAGTCTCGGTGATCTTTTTGGTTATTGCCCGATTATGATGGAGCTTCCAAGTAAATACGTGGCATGTACGCTCTCCAGTATATGCAAAATATTTTGCAAAACTGCATCTTTTGGATTCGATGAAGGAATTTCCCATTGACCGTAAAGAGTGAACAATCTAAAATAGATCTGAATTTAAAAATTAGTTATTGATATAGGGGTATAAAAATATCTTAGATATTACTGCGTGCCAGTAAAGTTCATCTTTCTACAGTATTTTCAAGTATAAGTATTAAGTGGTGCGTAAGTATTAACAAACGAATTACAGAAAAGGCCGTTATTAATATACCATTATTATTATTGAATGTGTGAAAGTGTGTTGGTGATTAATCCAAAGCAACAAATTGTCGAAAATAATTCCTGCTATGACACAAATATAACATATTGCGATATATTGCATCATAACTATTAATACTCTTTTTTTTCAATAGAAATACTTTCGATTATTCTTCCTAAATCTTGTAGTTCTTCTCTCTTACGTCCATGAATAATTTAACAAAAGGATCTGTTCTACTTGCGTGGCGACAAAATTTATGAACAAGCTACGAGCAAACTTGAACATATTTCTCCCCAAAGAAAGAGACGAGCACACAGCAACAGCAGCTTGTATTTTGCATCTCGCGCAGGGCGGACTGGATTACCGTTTGAATAACTGAGGTCTCGACTTTTCAGCACTTCCAATGTGATTTGCAATGAAACGTGTTCGTGGGCTAGACGAAGTAGCATCACCACCCGCCAAGCACTCAACGGTGAGTGCAGGAAGCGGTCTAGGTGGTGGAGGAGGTAGCTTGGAGTACCATACGAGCAGCGGTATAGGCGTCGTTGTACCTGGCCAGGCAGTTCGGTCCATCACTTCGAAAGAGATGCCAAGCAGTATACAATTCGGTACCGCCCAGGCTCAGCAGCAGTATACCGGTGCGATCGTCGTGCCGACGGCAGCACCGTCTCCCATCAAGGTAAGAAGCCGTTTAAGCGCGAAGGAAGCAGAAACGAGACCTACGTAAATGTTCTTCTACCAAGCAGACGAGCGGTTCCGCGGGTGCGCTGAGTACCTCATGTAGCGGCGGCAACTTGCATGGTGGAATAAGTGGCAGCACCCACACCATGGCGTCCCAGCAGCCTGCGACGGGATCGCAGAATCAGGTTCACGCGCAACAGCAGTCAACGATAAGGCACAAGGTATTGAAGCAATTTTGCTTTGCCTCGAAGCGCGCGCTAAATGCACGAACGCGCGCGTTAGTTCAGCTGCACGCTCTTTTAAAAAGGAACAATTGTGCTTGCAGGTACATTCTGGTAATGTAACGCCGCTGGCCACTACTCCGCCCGGTCCCAACCTGACCGGCGGAAGCGGATCGCAACAGTTCCAGAGACTAAAAGTGGAAGATGCACTGTCGTATTTGGATCAAGTCAAATATAAGTTCAGTGATCAACCACAGGTGAGCGACGATAGGCCTGGATACACTGGTATCCAGAGTCGTTTGGATCAATCGACGGAGAGTGAAGAGAAGCGCTAGAAGCTTCGCGTCACTCCGACGTTACATTCTTATATAATTGAAATAAAATTGAAATATTAATCGCCAGGCAATTTCATATGTTAGATAAATCTTTTTTCTTCGATCAAAACTGGCTAACGTATGCTACTGCACGCCGACGGGATTTGTCAGTCTAATAATGCAGCAACCGTTTTTCCCTTCACCACGAGAGAAAATCATCGATGCAGTATATCGCGTTTAAAAAAACCAGAGAATTTAGTTTATTGCTGACCATATGTTAGCCAGTTTTGAGCGAAGAAAAAAGATTTATCTAACAATTAAAATAAAAACGTATAAAAAAATATAAATAATAGAAAGTTAGTAAAATAGGAGAGTTGATTTTTCAAAAGTTTTGTAAAATAAAAGCTTGTAACAATTATACAGGGTGTCCCGGGTTTTAACCGACAAACTGCGGGAGCATATTCTACTAGTGGAAATAAGAAAAAATTCTTATATCGAGTTTGCTTAGAAACGCTTTATTACAAAGTTATGAACCAATATTGAAAAGAAATATGAGATAAGTAACAACAACAGAACATAGTGTAGAATTTGCAAGGTCGAAGACGTTTATGTCATGTGCCCATTTGCAATTACGTAATTTGGGTTCATTTCGACCTATGAATGAACATGATGATGTTCGTTCAGCTCTAAGACACCGACGACGCTCGGAAAGAATCTTAAATCTTTTTGATAATACTCCTACACAAAGTGTTCGACGTGCTTCGGCTCACCTGCAGATATCACGAAACGCTATTTCGAGAACATTGCGTGCTGATGACAGATTCGCATATCATTACACGCCTGTACAAGAATGACTTCCAATCGATCATCAGAAACGAGTCGAATTTTGTAACTGGTATGTGAATGCGGTAGAAAGGGACAATCTTTCCTCATCAATGATACTATGGACAGATGAAGCGACCTTTACGAGACGAGGCATATTCAGTTCTCATAATAGCCATGTATGGGCTCATAATAATCCACGTACTACCAGACGAAGAAACTTTCAACACGGATTTCGATGTAATGTTTGGACGGGTATGCTTCATGACCGGCTTATTGGTCCGTTCTTTTTACCTGACCGACTGAACGGAGAATCTTTTCGAAGATTCCTATCAAACGATTTACCAATTTCGATGGAAAATGTGCCACTGCAGTTTCGCCAAAACAGCTGGATACAGTTAGACGGTTGTCCATCGCACTACGCTAGACAAGTCAGAAACTGGTTAGACGAACATTGTGCTCATAGGTGGATTGGTCGAGGAGGACCGGTTTTCTGGCCTCCAAGATCGCCCGATTTAACGCCTCTTGATTTTTATTTATGGGGAACTTTAAAAAATAAAGTTTACGGTACAGAAGTGATCTCGCTTGAAGATTTAAAGCAACGAATTACTAATTCAGTTACTGAGACGCAACAAAATTTTCAGGAATGTCGTACCGTAACAAATTCTGTACTACGTCGATGTCTAGCTTGTATCGATGTGCAAGGACAACATTTAGAAATGCGTCACTAAATCATTGCGTAGATAATTTTTCTTTTCGTGAAAAAATCCGTTGTTACTTGTCTCATATTTCTTTTCAATATTGGTTTATAACTTTGTAATAAAGCGTTTCTAAGCAAACTCGATATAAGAATTTTTTCTTATTTCCACTAGCAGAATATGCTCCCGCAGTTTGTCGGTTAAAACCCGGGACACCCTGTATATGAACTTTCTGTTATTTATATTGGTACTTGTATTCGCAGGTGTACAATGATTTTCTGGATATCATGAAAGAATTCAAGTCCCAGAGCATAGACACGCCGGGCGTTATAACCCGAGTGAGTCACCTTTTCAAAGGACATCCCGAGCTTATTGTCGGTTTCAACACGTTTTTGCCACCAGGCTATAAGATAGAGGTACAGGCAAACGAACAGGGATACGCCTTCCAAGTATCAGTGAGTATGCCCAGCCCTACCGCGACGCATACCGCGACGTTGTCGCAGCATCATTGCACGGTGAACGTCGGCTCACCGCCGGTCGCCAGTCCACCGACGCAACCGGCGAAAGCGCCACCGGTCCTACAAATAATGCAAGGGTGAGTGTCGCGTTCGTGCAAAATACATCAGGAAATATCATCGAAAAGGAAGCACGAGGTATTAACTAACCGAGATCGACGCGTCTCTTCTCTGCTTTCAGCTCGGGCAACATACACCACACTTTAGCAAACAGTATTACGACCAACAGCTTAACTGTTCACGCGCCTTCGCCGCCGCCGATGCCGGTGTACAATAATTCACACGTTAGCACTGCACAAGCGCAGGCTGTAAGTCAGGCCCTGAGTCAGGCTGACGGCGTCTCGACTGGTGGTCAGACGCAGCAAAGTCAACCGGTCGAATTCAATCATGCGATAAACTACGTTAACAAAATAAAGGTAAAGGTTGTTTGGCGGGGTGTATAGGAAAATATGTGGAAACGGAGAGGGTAACATAACACGACGTTATTATTTTTAGAATCGGTTCCAAGGTCAACCGGATAAGTACAAGCGTTTCTTGGAGATACTACACACGTACCAAAAAGAACAGCGAAACTTGAAGGAATCTGGCCACATGAGTGGCACGAGTACTGGTGCTACGGGTGGAACGAAACACCTGACGGAAGCAGAAGTGTACAGTCAGGTCGCTAAATTGTTTGAGAATCAAGAGGATCTGCTCGCTGAGTTTGGACAGTTCTTGCCAGACGCTACCAATCAGCAGGGCTCGTTGGTGAGTCACCTAACGAAATTGATTGAAATAAATTTTGCATTGTTCAAGGTTTTGTTAAAAGTCTCCCAAGTCCATGCTGTGTGAGGGAAAGTAAATGCAAAAGCAAAATAAAAAAATTTAATTCGAATGCATAAAAAATCTATCAAAGAGAACGAGTTATCAATTTCCACTACGTGAAGTAACCTGTTCTGATTCGTATTAGTCTGCCATGTTTCAGACTAACAAGACGACGTCGGTGAACGATCATACGGCGATTGTGAAGAAGCCGATTGGTATTGGCAAAACACCGTACAACAATTCCGGAACCATTTCGAGAGACGTGCGGGAGTCGAGCGGCACGACTGCATTGGAGCGCGATAATCGGGATCACCGGGAGCGAGAACGGGAACGAGACAGATCGAGTATACGGGACGTCAACAGCGGCCAGAAGTTCGGGCACAGCGCGGGACAGTTGAAGAGGAGTCCGTCGTTTTCGACCTCCGCGACAGCCGGCAATTCTCATCACATACAACACGGTCCGCCGCCTCTGAAGAAACACAAAAGTGTCGCTTCGATACGCGATGTCACCATCGCGGAGGCTGGGAAGTACGGCACCCTGAACGATTACGCTTTCTTCGACAAGGTAAGATTAAAATCCATTTTTTCGGGTGAAAATCAGGCTTAAATAAATGTTTAACGATTTTCTATCCAGGTCCGAAAGGGACTGAGATCGCAGGAGGTGTACGAAAACTTCCTGCGATGCCTCGTGCTCTTCAATCAGGAAATAGTCTCGAAATCGGAGCTCGTCCAGCTGGTGACACCGTTCCTCGGCCGCTTTCCCGAGTTGCTGCGGTGGTTCAAGGATTTCCTCGGTTACTCGCCGGATTCGACCGCCACCGTGGCGACAAACGCGGGTAACGCGGTAGGAGTGGAGGCGTTCCCGAACAACGTTGTGCGGAGCCATCAGGAGCGACCGCAGGGCGACCTGGCGATGGAGATCGATTATACGGCGTGCAAGCGGCTGGGCGCGTCGTACTGCGCGTTACCGAAGTCGTACATTCAGCCAAAGTGCAGCGGCAGGACGCAGTTGTGCAAGGAAGTCCTCAACGACACGTGGGTTTCATTTCCGACTTGGTCCGAGGACAGCACGTTCGTGACGTCGAGGTAATCGATCGTTGTTCATTGCTTCGCGATACCGATAAACTGCCATTCGCTCGCTTACAAAACGCGCCCGTTTGCATTTTCAGGAAAACTCAATACGAGGAGGCCATATATCGATGCGAGGACGAGCGCTTCGAGCTGGACGTCGTTATAGAGACTAACGCGTCGACGATCCGCGTGCTCGAGGGCATCCACAAGAAGATCAACAGGATGAGCCAGGAGGAACTGCAGAAGTTCAAGCTCGACGACGGCCTAGGCGGCTCCTCCTTCACGATCCACCAACGGGCGTTGAAGAGGATATACGGCGACAAGGCCGTCGACATTATAGAAGGTCTGAAGAAAAACCCGGTGGTGGCCGTGCCCATCGTACTTCGGCGGTTAAAGTCCAAGGAAGAGGAGTGGCGAGAGGCGCAAAAGGGCTTCAACAAGGTCTGGAGGGAGCAAAACGAGAAATATTATTTGAAGTCGCTGGATCACCAGGGGATCAACTTCAAGCAGAACGACGTGAAAGCACTGAGATCGAAGAGCTTATTCAACGAGATCGAAACTTTGTACGACGAGGTTCGTGCCTTCCCTTTTGCTTCCTTTTCTCTTCGTTTTCCGCGTTGCCTAACGCGTTTCATTCTATTTCACGCAGAGACACGAGCAGGGCGATGACGGTAACGACGGTCAGGGAAACAGCGGTCCGCACCTCGTTCTAGCGTACAAAGACAAGTCGGTATTGGACGATGCCGCTAATCTCCTGATCCACCACGTGAAACGGCAGACCGCCATTCACAAGGAGGATAAGCAGCGAATAAAGCTCCTGCTAAAGCACTTCATTCCCGATCTCTTCTTCCATCCGCGGCAGGAGCTCAGCGACGACGAGAGGGACGATGACGGTAAGCTTCGCTCGACTTTTATAACTTTGAATTGTTTTAACAACTTTCCTGCCGCAGATGAGAAAGAAGACATGAACGCGGCGGCGTGCAACAATTCTCAGTCGACGGCCGCTTCGTCGCTGGGTGGCCTGCAGGCCAACCGAAGCAAAGCACCCGTATCGCCAAACACGTCTTCCACTTCCGCGAAGAACGATTCCGACATTAAGACGCCCATGCACGCTCTCTCGAACGACCCCGAGGAGGCCTACACGCTCTTCATGGGCAGCAACAACTGGTACCTCTTCCTGAGGTTACACCACACACTCTGCGAGAGACTGACGAAGATGTACGACAGGGCAGTCGCCCTCGCCGACGAGGAGTCCAAGTACAAGCAGCAGCGCAAGGAGAGCACGGCGGTCGCTCTGAGATTAAAACCAAAAAGTAAGCAAAACGTAATTGGATTAATTAAATTCAACTAATCACTCTCGATGTTCGTTGCGTCGCGCACAGGCGAGATCGAGATCGAGGATTACTACCCTGCCTTCCTGGACATGGTGAAGAACGTCCTCGACGGCAACATGGAGAGTACAGCTTACGAGGACACGTTGCGAGAGATGTTCGGCATACACGCCTACATTGGCTTCACTCTCGACAAGGTGGTCACGTACGCTGTGAGACAAGTAAGTAGGACTTGGTTGGACTGCGGATCTCCAGGCAGCAAGGGCAGAAACAAGGTCTAATGTCTGCAATCTGTTGTTATTGCCAGTTGCAGCACTTGGTTTCAGATCCCATATGCCAGCAGTGCATGGAGTTGCTCCAACGGGAGCAGCGCCAGCCCAAGGAGAATTCGGGTGCCGGTGGATTGTGCGCCACGGCCTACATGAGATTAGGGGCCGAGTTGTCGTATCAACGTAAAGCTGAGAAGGCAATGGCGGACGAGAACTGCTTCAAGATATACATAGTACGTGTCTTTTTTTCTATTTGGATTCAACGCTTGGTGGCAACGCAGTTTCTTTACCAGTAACGCGATTTAACGCGCGGTATTCTAAGGTATTTTAAGATGTTGATTAGACTTTATCATTCGCAAGTATTGGGTCGTCCGGAAAGTTCGTGCCGATTTTTAATAGATGGCGTTGGAGCATGTCTGAATATATCAATGTTATTGAAAACATACGATTTATATACATATGCTTAAAGGTGGCATTTCAACGCATCTTTAGGAACAAAGTTGTTTCAGATAAATTGATTCGTGTCAGTTTTGCACTCTTTTGAAGATGGAAGAAAACAAAGAACATTTTAGACACTCGATGCTTTTCTATTACCGGAAAGGCAAAAATGCCTCACAAGCAACAAATTCGATATGTTCCGTTTACGGAGAAGGCGCTTTAGCTGAAAGAACCGTACGTAAGTGGTTCGCTAAGTTTAGAGCTGGTGATTTTAACCTTAAAGACCAAGAACGCTCGGGCAGACCCTCTACTACTGATGATGACCCAATCAAGACACTGATCGAGAATAACCCGCGCTACACGACACGTGAATTAGCAGAGATACTGAAAATATCGAAAACCACTGTCCACGATCACGTAGCGAAGCTTGGTTACGTAAGTCGCTATGATGTATGGGTTCCGCATAATTTGGCCGAAACAAATTTAATGGATCGCATTTCCATCTGCGACTCGCTGTACAAGCGCAACGCAAACGTACCATTTTTGAAGCAATTAGTGACGGGTGACGAAAAATGGATCATTTACAACAATGTAGAACGAAAAAGATCTGGGGTAAGCGAAATGAACCAGCATTAACCACTCCGAAAGCCGACCTTCGTCCAAAAAAAGTCATGCTCTGTGTCTGGTGGGATTGGAAAGGAATCCTATATTATGAGCTCCTACCACACAACCAAACGACAAATGCAGATAAGTACTGCTCGCAACTGGACGAATTAAAGACAGCGATTCGGGAAAAACGTCCAGAATTAGCTAATAGGAAGGGCGTCGTGTTCCATCAGGACAATGCCAGACCTCGTGTTTCTTTGACTACCCGACAAAAATTGTTGGAGTTTGGCTGGGATGTGCCACCTCACCCACCGTATTCACCAGACATTGCACCTTCAGACTTTCGCTTATTTAGGTCTTTGCAAAATTCTCTTAGCGGCAAGAACTTCGACTCTTTGATCGACATAAAAAACCACCTGGAGGAGTTTTTCGCCGAGAAACCTAAGAAGCTCTGGGAGAATGGAATCTTCCAGTTGCGCGAAAGATGGACAAAGGTTGTGAAACAAAACGGTGCATACATAAGTCAATAAATATTTACCGACATAAAAAAATGTTGCCTTTGAATTTTCCTTCAAAATCGGCACGAACTTTCCGGACGACCCAATAATTACGAGAAAAGGCCGGAAGAGTAAAAGTCGCGTCTACGTTATGGATAACGGACCGCGTTTCGCAGGCGGGTAGATAAAGGTCAACTCGTTAAAACTTGATATCCTCCTAATTTCATCTCGCCTTGCCTTTTGTTGCAGTACAAGAAAGACTGTAAAATGACAATGGAGCTGTTAGATACAGAAGGCGACGAAACGATGGATAGCAGCTGTAGGGAGAGAGAAAGGGAGGGCGTCGCAGTCACTGAAAAGTGGTCGACGTACGTTGAGAGATTTTCTGCACCAGCTGGTCAGACAAGCCCAAAAGACACGCCTACCTTAACAGAGAATGAGCCGACGACCAATCATCCTGTGAGTAGCGACCAGGCGGCAAGGGGGGGGAGGGGCAGAAAACGCAAGAATACTGACATTAGCAAGAAGGTATAGGATCCATATGCCTTTTCATAATCATCAATAACGCTCGCGTAAAACTCCACGCCTGTGATCAGAGTTGTACGTTCATCGGCTCTTCTTTTACATTCTCTTTCATTTTCTTTCCTTTTTTTCTTTCTTTTTTTTGTTTTCCAAGGAACAAGGAACAAAATTTCCGCGGAATCGCGTCGCTCGGACGTAGAAAATTCGGTTGCGCAGGATCAATGTAAAATCGGGCGCCCTCGCGGCGATTCCAATCGCATCGTTTAATATCGCGCGACGTTCGTGGGAAAAAGAGAAAGGAAATTCGCAGCAGACGCGACTCGCCGTCTCGCGGAATATCGTGTGCGCGAGGTGCGAATTACTTTCCTTCGGTTGTTCCACTACGGCGCAGAGAACTTATGCGGATGCGGAACTTCCCCTTCGTTCATACCTCACACGAATGATTAAATTAGGTTGCATCCATCGATCATCGGATTCGATTGTCGATCGTCAAATGTTTGTACATTTGTTCAAATAATACTTCCTTCATACGCGAAGCACTAAAGTACATATATTCCGTACTTCGATGAGAATCGAATTTGTACAACGGAACCGCGATTAAGTTTGGCATCACTATCACATGATGTGATGTGAAGAGAAGTTACATGAAATTTTCTGTTGCGCCATTACAGCGGAATTTTTCGATCCTTTTTTCTAAATATCAGTAAATATATAGCTTTAACTCGGATAGTCCTCTTAAATTATCCGCGATGTTCGAAAGATGAAAAACGTACGTATTTTCTTAATATATTGTTTTCTTGTTTCATACACGATTCAGTTTTTATTTATTTTTATTTTATATATACACGAAAAAGAGAAAGTTAAACGTGCAAAATTAAAAAAAATTGAGTAATGCAACTTCCTCTTTAATCGAATGTTAATCAAAGAAGAGTATTAAATTTATTTATTTATGACGATTTCTTCTTTCTTCATTTTTAATTTCTATTATGTCGTTTGTTTTTATCTTCCTTTTTATTTAATTTTATTTTTTCGTATTACATCTTTATTGGCAAATTATTTCATATTTCGTTTTGTTGATGCGTAATTAGCTTGTAATTGAAGTCACACATCTGTTATTTCGATACGTGTGTGTATATATATATATATATATATATATATATATACACAAATGTATTTCATTACACATTTGTTTCACGATATCTAAACATAGTGTAAAAACTTTCTATAAAAAGGGACGGGAAAAAGTATTCAATTACAAATTGTATCTTTTTGTTTATTATCATGTTTAAACATGAATTGTTCGTTATATTTACTGTGCAATAGATCGGCTAAACGCGCGGAGGCAAATGAGGAAAATTTCATGTATATATTATCGTACTGTACGTACCGCACACGCATTCGTTTCACTCATCGTTATACATTCATTTAATGACGAATGTTATCAAGAATCAGTGTAGTTGTGAGGTAACATAGTGATGACCAATTGTTGTACATTATTGATGAAAATTGTATAAAACAAAAACGGAGAACGCTGGCACATATATTTCACAAAGTCATCCTAGCAGTGCCATAATGAATGTAAAATTAAATGAACAATATAGATGCCCTTCTTTAGGTTGTGAACGTGTATATTCATCTAATTGATTACATATTTCGGGAGAAACAATTTTTATTTCGAATATATACAGATTGTAATATTTTTTACGGTTCATGGAGGATTAACTAACAGTAGCGAAATTGCGATAGATGCGCTACCAGGAAAATAGCGTAACAAAATTATATAATTTGCAATTTATGAAATACGTCAAAGCGAGAAGACAATGTTTATTTATTGCAAAAAGCTAATTCATAAATTTCGATAATTCTTCGTGTATTCCGTCTCACGGTAAAAGTATATGAAATTTACGTCAAGTGTATTCTTTTGAATTATTGCAAAAGAAAAAAGAAGAAATTTGATGATTATGCCTCGTTGAACAGACTTCAAACTACCGAGGACTTATGTTAACGAGAGTGTATGTGAACATTTCATGAAAGAAGATCAAGTACAAAAATACAACATTTGCAATATATAATCACGATTTAAATTTAAATGACTGAAATATGAAACAAGTTTTATTGAAATAAAAATATTTTTATTACTTTTAGGTAAAATTAATGTTAATTGGCTGTTTGCGGATTTAATGCGATGCGTATTCAATTTACATTCAATCGTATCATTCTCTTGTATTTTACTTGGATCGTATCAGTCTTATATTTTACTTGGATTTGTTATTCTGCTGTATCAAATATTAATAATTATAAAGAAGTTGCGTTTATAATATCTGATAAAAAGATTTTTCCTTGAGGATATTTGAGACTTGCGTTTACTTTTCTTTTAAATTGGAATTATCGTGCTCGATTAAAAAGTTCGCGCCTGCATCTAGAACGCACGCTTTCCCTGGAACATGTGGCTAGTTAGATAAATATGCGTATAAATTGTGTCACCCGCAAGAGAGGCATCTACGTATTTGTTAAGTGACTGAAAAGAATGAAAATAATCTCTTGTACAAGTGAAGCACTAATTTATAATGTAACGTTTGACGTTAGTCAACTCTTAAATGAAAATTCCTTTTATTTTCTTCACATGATATTATGTTATATAGATAAGGAGGCATATAATATTAGAATCTACAACTTAAATAGCTTTTAGAGAGTGTGTAAATACTTCACAGAGATTTGTACATACATCTTGATACACATACGCGCGCGGGTCGTATCGCGGTCGACGGTCGGGTTCCATGCTTAGTCGCCGGCTGTCGCATATCGGGAACGCAGTAGTGAAGCCTTGGCAAGGAGAGCACGGAGCAATCGTCATTCATTGACTTACCTGAGCACGTTACTTCCACGCCACCGGTCGAACGTTAACGATCTAAAACCGCGAAATACGCCGCCGTTGCACCTTGTGTATCATTCTATTCGGACTTCCTCGAGGAGAGACACACACACATGCGCGTGCGTGTGGTGAGGTTCTCGAATTAGTTTTCTAACAAGTTCTAGAGGGTAGAGGCGAGAGAGGCGAAAGCGGAGACACGAGATTCCTACGTAATTTCTTGTACAAAAACAAATTAGGGGACGTCGAAGAGAGCTGTATTACTCGTTAGGCGAGCTCGAAGTGCCGTTCGAATAACCCGAGGCTGTTTTCCATGACGAGGGAACCGATCTCGCGGTCAGGCCGCCCGGTAGACGCTGGCAGTCTATGCGCACTTGCCCCATACGCGGAAGGGGGCGGGGTGTCGGCTGCGTCCTCGAGGTGCAAGACCGGAATGTTTCACGAGCTCCCTCGAGAGAGACCCCGGTCCCGCGTATGGCGCGAGTACGCATCGGTTTTTCGTCGAACGGCTCGACGAGGCACGACGAGACTGTTGTATCACTCCGTGGCGTGGAGCTGAGTGTTTTTTAGCTTTTAACTGTTGCGTCCTTCATCAAACACATGTGTATATATACGTACTATATATATATATATATATATAAAACTTTGCTATGTACATACTGAATGATATATAGCTAGTACGAAAAGCAGGGACACTCTACGCACTGTAACTATTATGTAATTGTATATAGAAAAGTCAGTTGTAATTTTGCATCGATTCTGTAATAATGTTTGATAAACGCGACAGTATGGAGTATTAATCCCGCAGTACTTTGTCATTTTTTACCAAAGGTTTCACACGTTATCTTCGATTCTTTTCTCTCTTCTCTTTTTTTTCTGTTCAGCCCGATTCTAAATGTACAATACTTTGGTCGCTCGCCCGCTCTTGGCAATTCGGCGATTGTTCTCCCACAAAACTTGCCGTTCTTAGAGCCTCTTCTCTCTCTATATATATATTTTCTTTTATTTGCCCGCTTGCTTTTGTGTTTCGCATTAGTTTTTCCTCGGAGAGGAAGGCCTCGCACGATTGGTATTAGAGCAGACAGGAATCTTGGACTGTTCCTCGTTCGGACAATGATCTCATACTCTTTCCGGGTTGTATGTGAACGTGCATATATTTTTCTAACAAGACGTACATCGCAGATTTCTTGGGCATCGTGTACATGTAACATGACAGATCGAAGGTACAGATTCTTAATAAATAATCGCAGAATCGTCAAAAGCGTAACAGTGCCAACGCGCACCTCGGCGTTTTACATTGTGTTTTTCCACTGTGAGATCATTATTATATCTAACACGTAGTAGACGGATTTCGACACGATGCCCTCGGACATCGTGTCCCCTATTCATTTTGATCGAATTGAATTAAGTGCTCTTTCTTTTCTTCTTTCTCTCGTCCGCAGTTTCCTCGAGCAATCTCGATCAACTCGTTCGATTGGAACAGAATCTTGAGTTTCAAGTGAATTAAATTAACAAATGGTAAAAACACGGTTGTAAGCCAAGGCTGGATGTCAGCGCTTGTTTATTAAATTACTAAAAGTACGGAGCCGTTGAAGATTGGGTAAATTAACAAAGGCGTAAAATTTTCGTTTACCGGGAGCAAAATACAGAGACTCGACACAGAAAGCTCCTACACCCTCAGAAAGGATTTCTGATAACGAGACGAAAAATATTCTTGACTAATTTAATCGCATTACAAGTATAAAAAATATGAAAATCAAACAATTTTTTATTTAAATCAGTAATTTCTGTTCTTCTCTCTCGAATTAAATAAGATTGTCTTACTGTCTCGAGACAAGAGTAACATGTACACATTTATGCTTATATATTCTTCTATGTAGAATAATTTGATATTAGCGCCATTTTATAGTAGGCTTTGTAGATGTCGACTCGGCGCTTCTACGTCCTTTATTCGGATAAAACGGCCAATATTTATGTGTTGCAATCGAAAATCGGGAAAGTGTTTCTGTTATTTACAATGAATAAGTGCAACACTCTACAAGAAATATTAAAAGATATGGAAATGTAAGTAAGTATATACAATATACTTACTTGAGAAATAAGATTCGAGATAAGACATTTCCATACCTTTTAATATTTCTTGTAGAGTATTTATTGTAAATAACAGAAACACTTTCCCGGGTTTCGATTGCAACACATAAATATTGGCCGGTTTGTGCAGATTCTATAAATTCTCTTAGAAGAATAGAATAAGATGTCTTTTAGATCTCACAATATTCTGAAATCAAGAATATTTTGAACTTGCTACAAATTTGTATCTAAATCCTTCTGAGAAAATTAATGAAATAGCATCAAGATTATTTTAATCTAGATTTTCGAATTTTCTATTCAAGATTAAAATATGCTTCTTTTCAATAATAAATATGATTGTCGCTATAGCGATCTTATTTTATGATAGAGTAAAGAGTAATAGCATTAAGTCCAGAAATCTTTTCTGTGGGTGCAGCATCATTGGTTCCATCCGCTGGAAATCCTGATGATGAAAAAGAGCGCTGTTACTTATTGTACATACTTTTTCTTCCATGTATTAGGTGTGTGCAAGTGTTTTCATTTTCTTGCACATTTTCGTTTTAGATGTATAAAATACGATCATCAAAAGTTTCCTTGTTTTTACGATTTTCTCTCGAAAATTATTAAATATCGAATCCCTTTGCGAAAAAAGGGATTTTTTTTCGCGTCTCGAAAGTACACCCTCAGAAAGGATTTCTGATAACGAGACGAAAAATATTCTTGACTAATTTAATCGTATTACAAGTATAAAAAGTATGAAAATCAAACAATTTTTTATTTAAATCAGTAATTTCTATTCTTCTCTCTCGAATTAAATAAGATTGTCTTACTGTCTCGAGACAAGAGTAACATGTACACATTTATGCTTATATATTCTTCTATGTAGAATAATTTGATATTAGCGCCACTTTATAGTAGGCTTTGTCGACGTCGACGTATCATTTTCTCGCAGTCGCTCGTCGACTCGGCGCTTCTACGTCCTTTATTCGGATAAAACGGCCAATATTTATGTGTTGCAATCGAAAATCGGGAAAGTGTTTCTGTTATTTACAATGAATAAGTGCAACACTCTACAAGAAATATTAAAAGATATGGAAATGTAAGTAAGTATATACAATATACTTACTTGAGAAATAACATTCGAGATAAGACATTTCCATACCTTTTAATATTTCTTGTAGAGTATTTATTGTAAATAACAGAAACACTTTCCCGGGTTTCGATTGCAACACATAAATATTGGCCGGTTTGTGCAGATTTTATAAATTCTCTTAGAAGAATAGAATAAGATGTCTTTTAGATCTCACAATATTCTGAAATCAAGAATATTTTGAACTTGCTAGACATATGTACCTAAATCCTTCTGAGAAAATTAATGAAATAGCATCAAGATTATTTTAATCTAGATTTTCGAATTTTCTATTCAAGATTAAAATATGCTTCTTTTCAATAATAAATATGATTGTCGCTATAGCGATCTTATTTTATGATAGATTAAAGAGTAATAGCATTAAGTCCAGAAATCTTTTCTGTGGGTGCAGCATCATTGGTTCCATCCGCTGGAAATCCTGATGATGAAAAAGAGCGCTGTTACTTATTGTACATACTTTTTCTTCCATGTATTAGGTGTGTGCAAGTGTTTTCATTTTCTTGCACATTTTCGTTTTAGATGTATAAAATACGATCATCAAAAGTTTCCTTGTTTTTACGATTTTCTCTCGAAAATTATTAAATATCGAATCCCTTTGCGAAAAAAGGGATTTTTTTCGCGTCTCGAAAGTACACCCTCAGAAAGGATTTCTGATAACGAGACGAAAAATATTCTTGACTAATTTAATCGTATTACATTATAAAAAATATGAAAATCAAACAATTTTTTATTTAAATCAGTAATTTCTATTCTTCTCTCTCGAATTAAATAAGATTGTCTTACTGTCTCGAGACAAGAGTAACATGTACACATTTATGCTTATATATTCTTCTATGTAGAATAATTTGATATTAGCGCCACTTTATAGTAGGCTTTGTCGACGTCGACGTATCATTTTCTCGCAGTCGCTCGTCGACTCGGCGCTTCTGCGTCCTTCATTCGGATAAAACGGCCAATATTTATGTGTTGCAATCGAAAACCGGGAAAGTGTTTCTGTTATTTACAATGAATAAGTGCAATACTCTACAAGAAATATTAAACGATATGGAAATGTAAGTAAGTATGTACAATATACTTACTTGAGAAATAACATTCGAGATAAGACATTTCCATACCTTTTAATATTTCTTGTAGAGTATTTATTGTAAATAACAGAAACACTTTCCCGGGTTTCGATTGCAACACATAAATATTGGCCGGTTTGTGCAGATTCTACAAATTCTCTTAGAAGAATAGAATAAGATGTCTTTTAGATCTGACAATATTCTGAAATCAAGAATATTTTGAACTTGCTACAAATTTGTATCTAAATCCTTCTGAGAAAATTAATGAAATAGCATCAAGATTATTTTAATCTAGATTTTCGAATTTTCTATTCGAGATTAAAATATGCTTCTTTTCAATAATAAACATGATTGTCGCTATAGCGATGTTATTTTATGATAGATTAAAGAGTAATAGCATGAAGTCCAGAAATCTTTTCTGTGGGTGCAGCATCATTGGTTCCATCCGCTGGAAATCCTGATGATGAAAAAGAGCGCTGTTACTTATTGTACATACTTTTTCTTCCATGTATTAGGTGTGTGCAAGTGTTTTCATTTTCTTGCACATTTTCGTTTTAGATGTATAAAATACGATCATCAAAAGTTTCCTTGTTTTTACGATTTTCTCTCGAAAATTATTAAATATCGAATCCCTTTGCGAAAAAAGGGATTTTTTTTCGCGTCTCGAAAGTACACCCTCAGAAAGGATTTCTGATAACGAGACGAAAAATATTCTTGACTAATTTAATCGTATTACAAGTATAAAAAATATGAAAATCAAACAATTTTTTATTTAAATCAGTAATTTCTATTCTTCTCTCTCGAATTAAATAAGATTGTCTTACTGTCTCGAGACAAGAGTAACATGTACACATTTATGCTTATATATTCTTCTATGTAGAATAATTTGATATTAGCGCCACTTTATAGTAGGCTTTGTCGACGTCGACGTATCATTTTCTCGCAGTCGCTCGTCGACTCGGCGCTTCTGCGTCCTTCATTCGGATAAAACGGCCAATATTTATGTGTTGCAATCGAAAACCGGGAAAGTGTTTCTGTTATTTACAATGAATAAGTGCAATACTCTACAAGAAATATTAAACGATATGGAAATGTAAGTATGTACAATATACTTACTTGAGAAATAAGATTCGAGATAAGACATTTCCATACCTTTTAATATTTCTTGTAGAGTATTTATTGTAAATAACAGAAACACTTTCCCGGGTTTCGATTGCAACACATAAATATTGGCCGGTTTGTGCAGATTCTACAAATTCTCTTAGAAGAATAGAATAAGATGTCTTTTAGATCTGACAATATTCTGAAATCAAGAATATTTTGAACTTGCTAGAAATTTGTACCTAAATCCTTCTGAGAAAATTAATGAGATAGCATCAAGATTATTTTAATCTAGATTTTCGAATTTTCTATTCAAAATTAAAATATGCTTCTTTTCAATAATAAATATGATTGTCGCTATAGCGATCTTATTTTATGATAGATTAAAGAGTAATAGCATTAAGTCCAGAAATCTTTTCTGTGGGTGCAGCATCATTGGTTCCATCCGCTGGAAATCCTGATGATGAAAAAGAGCGCTGTTACTTATTGTACATACTTTTTCTTCCATGTATTAGGTGTGTGCAAGTGTTTTCGTTTTAGATGTATAAAATACGATCATCAAAAATTTCCTTGTTTTTACGATTTTCTCTCGAAAATTATTAAATATCGAATCCCTTTGCGAAAAAAGGGATTTTTTTTCGCGTCTCGAAAGTACACCCTCAGAAAGGATTTCTGATAACGAGACGAAAAATATTCTTGACTAATTTAATCGTATTACATTATAAAAAATATGAAAATCAAACAATTTTTTATTTAAATCAGTAATTTCTATTCTTCTCTCTCGAATTAAATAAGATTGTCTTACTGTCTCGAGACAAGAGTAACATGTACACATTTATGCTTATATATTCTTCTATGTAGAATAATTTGATATTAGCGCCACTTTATAGTAGGCTTTGTCGACGTCGACGTATCATTTTCTCGCAGTCGCTCGTCGACTCGGCGCTTCTGCGTCCTTCATTCGGATAAAACGGCCAATATTTATGTGTTGCAATCGAAAACCGGGAAAGTGTTTCTGTTATTTACAATGAATAAGTGCAATACTCTACAAGAAATATTAAACGATATGGAAATGTAAGTAAGTATGTACAATATACTTACTTGAGAAATAACATTCGAGATAAGACATTTCCATACCTTTTAATATTTCTTGTAGAGTATTTATTGTAAATAACAGAAACACTTTCCCGGTTTTCGATTGCAACACATAAATATTGGCCGGTTTGTGCAGATTCTATAAATTCTCTTAGAAGAATAGAATAAGATGTCTTTTAGATCTCACAATATTCTGAAATCAAGAATATTTTGAACTTGCTAGAAATTTGTACCTAAATCCTTCTGAGAAAATTAATGAGATAGCATCAAGATTATTTTAATCTAGATTTTCGAATTTTCTATTCAAGATTAAAATATGCTTCTTTTCAATAATAAATATGATTGTCGCTATAGCGATCTTATTTTATGATAGATTAAAGAGTAATAGCATTAAGTCCAGAAATCTTTTCTGTGGGTGTACTCCTAAAATGTACGAGAGCACTTAACGACATAAGATGAGCAAATTTTCTACATATTTACAATCAATCGTCAGTAAGGTCAGTCGATTCAAACTGCAACGCTTAGATCTACGTCGGAAAGTACGCTATCGAAGCTTTTTGCGCAATGACCAGCTCATTAGCACGTGGACTTAATATTCGCACGCGCGCGTGTTCGTCCAGAAATAGAATAATCCGGCGAAGCGCAGGCTCGAGCGCTTGAACGATTCTTCTGCTTTTATCAGCATTTCTCGCAGACGCTCTCGAACGCATCCCGCCTAGCAATCTGACGGAAGTACTTGACTTACGTAACTCCAAGATATCGGAGTCGGATCGATAGTCCGACGGTCGGCCCGGTGGCCTCCGGGCAAAGGGGGAAAAAAAGAGGGAAAGAATGGAGCATCCGAGACCGGCCGCGAGCGAACAATGAGACACACTTGTCGACGAACAATCGCACACGTACTTCCTTACTTACGTACTAGAGAAAAAAAAAGCGGAGACGTGCGCGAGCGAGGGCGATACTCCTCGTGGCTCTCGGCGCGAGGCTCGCGCTTCCTCTGTCCCTTCGCGCGTCTCGACGAGCCAGCGAGCTCGCCTCCTGCCGCCGTTCGTTCGTGTCTCTTTGTCTCGACGATCCGTTCGGTCGGGTTTGCGGCTCGCTCGGCCGCTCCGATTCGATCCCGAGGTATTTGCGCGACACAGCTGATCGGCGACGACACCAATCGTCGCACGGAGAGTCACCGGTTGATACGCGGCGTAGCCGTCTCCCGTGCGTCACTCGCGATCCGCCCGTCCACCGTACAAAATGGCGATCGCCCGAGTCCAGTAACGGAGTAAGGCGACTCCCGCGTCCCCGGCGGTGGCCGCTGGGTAATTCGCGCCGCCGTACTGCCGCATCGTCAGTAGCGTACGCGCGGCGGCGGCGCCCGTTCTGTCGACGCGCTCGCTGACGCTGCTCGGTACGCGATATTCGGGAGATGGGGAGATCTTGCGCTCCCGCGCTTTACCGACGCGGTTCCCGCGCGAGGATCGATATCCATTAATGCTAATTACCTCTAGCAATCAATAAATTGATAATTGTTACTTAAGTAAATTGATAATTAGGCTGTTTAATTAGAGCGTTATTAATGCGCGATTTAATTGCCGGCCTGGACTGATTGATAAGAAATAGACGATACACAATTATGTGCGACTATTCTTCGAGTCATCACACAAAATGCATAACATTAGTCTCTTTCCGCGTAAATTAATTTTTTCTAAACAATTTGTCGTATTTAACGTAACGCCTGTAACGGAGTTAGACTTGAGACATTTTTTATTTAAAATTATTAGATTGTTTTATCTTAATCATGGATGTCAATATCGCTGATTTATGTACACCCTCAGAAAGGATTTCTGATAACAAGACGAAAAATATTCTTGACTAATTTAATCGTATTACAAGTATAAAAAATATGAAAATCAAACCATTTTTTATTTAAATCAGTAATTTCTATTCTTCTCTCTCGAATTAAATAAGATTGTCTTACTGTCTTGAGACAAGAGTAACATGTACACATTTATGCTTATATATTCTTCTATGTAGAATAATTTGATATTAGCGCCACTTTATAGTAGGCTTTGTAGATGTCGACTCGGCGCTTCTACGTCCTTTATTCTGATAAAACGGTCAACATTTATGTGTTGCAATCGAAAATCGGGAAAGTGTTTCTGTTATTTACAATGAATAAGTGCAACACTCTACAAGAAATATTAAAAGATATGGAAATGTAAGTAAGTATATACAATATACTTACTTGAGAAATAAGATTCGAGATAAGACATTTCCATACCTTTTAATATTTCTTGTAGAGTATTTATTGTAAATAACAGAAACACTTTCCCGGGTTTCGATTGCAACACATAAATATTGGCCGTTTTGTGCAGATTCTACAAATTCTCTTAGAAGAATAGAATAAGATGTCTTTTAGATCTCACAATATTCTGAAATCAAGAATATTTTGAACTTGCTAGAAATTTGTACCTAAATCCTTCTGAGAAAATTAATGAGATAGCACGAAGATTATTTGAATCTAGATTTTCGAATTTTCTATTCGAGATTAAAATATGCTTCTTTTCAATAATAAATATGATTGTCGCTATAGCGATGTTATTTTATGATAGATTAAAGAGTAATAGCATTAAGTCCAGAAATCTTTTCTGTGGATGCAGCATCATTGGTTCCATCCGCTGGAAATCCTGATGATGAAAAAGAGCGCTGTTACTTATTGTACATACTTTTTCTTCCATGTATTAGGTGTGTGCAAGTGTTTTCGTTTTAGATGTATAAAATACGATCATCAAAAATTTCCTTGTTTTTACGATTTTCTCTCGAAAATTATTAAATATCGAATCCCTTTGCAAAAAAAGGGATTTTTTTTCGCGTCTCGAAAGTACACCCTCAGAAAGGATTTCTGATAACGAGACGAAAAATATTCTTGACTAATTTAATCGTATTACAAGTATAAAAAGTATGAAAATCAAACAATTTTTAATTTAAATCAGTAATTTCTGTTCTTCTCTCTCGAATTAAATAAGATTGTCTTACTGTCTCGAGACAAGAGTAACATGTACACATTTATGCTTATATATTCTTCTATGTAGAATAATTTGATATTAGCGCCATTTTATAGTAGGCTTTGTAGATGTCGACTCGGCGCTTCTACGTCCTTTATTCGGATAAAACGACCAATATTTATGTGTTGCAATCGAAAACCGGGAAAGTGTTTCTGTTATTTACAATGAATAAGTGCAACACTCTACAAGAAATATTAAAAGATATGGAAATGTAAGTAAGTATGTACAATATACTTACTTGAGAAATAACATTCGAGATAAGACATTTCCATACCTTTTAATATTTCTTGTAGAGTATTTATTGTAAATAACAGAAACACTTTCCCGGGTTTCGATTGCAACACATAAATATTGGCCGTTTTGTGCAGATTCTACAAATTCTCTTAGAAGAATAGAATAAGATGTCTTTTAGATCTGACAATATTCTGAAATTAAGAATATTTTGAACTTGCTAGAAATTTGTACCTAAATCCTTCTGAGAAAATTAATGAGATAGCATCAAGATTATTTGAATCTAGATTTTCGAATTTTCTATTCGAGATTAAAATATGCTTCTTTTCAATAATAAATATGATTGTCGCTATAGCGATGTTATTTTATGATAGAGTAAAGAGTAATAGCATTAAGTCCAGAAATCTTTTCTGTGAGTGCAGCATCATTGGTTCCATCCGCTGGAAATCCTGATGATGAAAAAGAGCGCTGTTACTTATTGTACATACTTTTTCTTCCATGTATTAGGTGTGTGCAAGTGTTTTCATTTTCTTGCACATTTTCGTTTTAGATGTATAAAATACGATCATCAAAAATTTCCTTGTTTTTACGATTTTCTCTCGAAAATTATTAAATATCGAATCCCTTTGCGAAAAAAGGGATTTTTTTTCGCGTCTCGAAAGTACACCCTCAGAAAGGATTTCTGATAACGAGACGAAAAATATTCTTGACTAATTTAATCGTATTACAAGTATAAAAAGTATGAAAATCAAACAATTTTTAATTTAAATCAGTAATTTCTGTTCTTCTCTCTCGAATTAAATAAGATTGTCTTACTGTCTCGAGACAAGAGTAACATGTACACATTTATGCTTATATATTCTTCTATGTAGAATAATTTGATATTAGCGCCATTTTATAGTAGGCTTTGTAGATGTCGACTCGGCGCTTCTACGTCCTTTATTCGGATAAAACGACCAATATTTATGTGTTGCAATCGAAAACCGGGAAAGTGTTTCTGTTATTTACAATGAATAAGTGCAACACTCTACAAGAAATATTAAAAGATATGGAAATGTAAGTAAGTATGTACAATATACTTACTTGAGAAATAACATTCGAGATAAGACATTTCCATACCTTTTAATATTTCTTGTAGAGTATTTATTGTAAATAACAGAAACACTTTCCCGGGTTTCGATTGCAACACATAAATATTGGCCGTTTTGTGCAGATTCTACAAATTCTCTTAGAAGAATAGAATAAGATGTCTTTTAGATCTCACAATATTCTGAAATCAAGAATATTTTGAACTTGCTAGAAATTTGTATCTAAATCCTTCTGAGAAAATTAATGAGATAGCACGAAGATTATTTGAATCTAGATTTTCGAATTTTCTATTCGAGATTAAAATATGCTTCTTTTCAATAATAAATATGATTGTCGCTATAGCGATCTTATTTTATGATAGATTAAAGAGTAATAGCATTAAGTCCAGAAATCTTTTCTGTGGATGCAGCATCATTGGTTCCATCCGCTGGAAATCCTGATGATGAAAAAGAGCGCTGTTACTTATTGTACATACTTTTTCTTCCATGTATTAGGTGTGTGCAAGTGTTTTCATTTTCTTGCACATTTTCGTTTTAGATGTATAAAATACGATCATCAAAAGTTTCCTTGTTTTTACGATTTTCTCTCGAAAATTATTAAATATCGAATCCCTTTGCGAAAAAAGGGATTTTTTTTCGCGTCTCGAAAGTACACCCTCAGAAAGGATTTCTGATAACGAGACGAAAAATATTCTTGACTAATTTAATCGTATTACAAGTATAAAAAGTATGAAAATCAAACAATTTTTTATTTAAATCAGTAATTTCTATTCTTCTCTCTCGAATTAAATAAGATTGTCTTACTGTCTCGAGACAAGAGTAACATGTACACATGTATGCTTATATATTCTTCTATGTAGAATAATTTGATATTAGCGCCATTTTATAGTAGGCTTTGTAGATGTCGACTCGGCGCTTCTACGTCCTTTATTCGGATAAAACGGCCAACATTTATGTGTTGCAATCGAAAATCGGGAAAGTGTTTCTGTTATTTACAATGAATAAGTGCAACACTCTACAAGAAATATTAAAAGATATGGAAATGTAAGTAAGTATGTACAATATACTTACTTGAGAAATAAGATTCGAGATAAGACATTTCCATACCTTTTAATATTTCTTGTAGAGTATTTATTGTAAATAACAGAAACACTTTCCCGGTTTTCGATTGCAACACATAAATATTGGCCGTTTTGTGCAGATTCTACAAATTCTCTTAGAAGAATAGAATAAGATGTCTTTTAGATCTGACAATATTCTGAAATTAAGAATATTTTGAACTTGCTAGAAATTTGTATCTAAATTCTTCTGAGGAAATTAATGAGATAGCACGAAGATTATTTGAATCTAGATTTTCGAATTTTCTATTCGAGATTAAAATATGCTTCTTTTCAATAATAAATATGATTGTCGCTATAGCGATGTTATTTTATGATAGATTAAAGAGTAATAGCATTCAGTCCAGAAATCTTTTCTGTGGGTATACGCAGTTAAGATCTATGAAATATCTTAAAAGTTTTAGGTGAGCTCTGCACAGCTTCAAGTAGTGCTTAAAACTAATATGCCATGATTGTGTTCTAGATTGATGGAAGCGAGTGGAGTACCTTAGGCAGAATCTCAACGGGACGTAAACCCATGTTTATGCGCCGTAATATCGAGTCATATCACAAGCACGCTATGCATTTAATGAAAGAGAAACGCCAGGCCTTCATCAATCACACGGGGAAAGAGTAAGTACATTTAAGATACCCATCTACGCACGCGTTCCAACGTAAACCCGCTGAAATCTGTTCAGCTTGACTTGTCGCGTTTAACATATTTCGTGCGATTTTATTGCAGGCCATCCGACGTGCCGATTATCAATGCCGACCCGTCGCAGTGCAGATTTGATATTAACAATTACACGATGATCTTCGTTGCCCAGCAGGACAGGCTGTTCTACAAGTACTACTCGATCAATCGCGCCAAGCAGGTACGCTCACTTCGATCTCGCATTTTTAAAGCCGTTAATTTCTCCATCGGTGCTACACGTGTCCGATGGATCCAAATTTCATCACGATTATAACGATTGTTTTGTTTCGACAGTCTCATCCAGCCGTGACGAAGCGGATAGACTCCAAGTTTCATCACTGGCACGAGTCGTGGGTGTCGAAGAACGTGACGGACGTGCAGCATCGATTGTGCCAGGACTGGCTGCTGGGCCGATACGAGAACCTGATTCCCCACAGGACGCGAGTAATAGCGGACAACGATCAGACGCGTTCCCCATATCGACAGTACAATCGTTATCGAGTAGAGCATCTAGAGACGGAACCGTAACCCGATCCCGTTCCGTGGAGTCCTCCGAAATAAATTGCTCAGGATTCCTCCGTGGCATCGCTTCCCCTCACGATTAATCTCTCGTACGAGCGAATTCTTGCCTCGACGAACTTCGAGCTTAGCTTTGCACCAACTAGGATGCGTTTCGGAGTACGTCGCCGATCGAAAACTGTTCGGATGGTTGAAAAATTAATTGGTCAATGGCCGTCCATGCTGCGTAGTATTGTGTACACTAAGGTGCACTGATTCGCGTGGTAGCGAATATATATTTATTAATAATAATAATATATATATGTATACAGGGTGGCCCATTTTAATTTATACAGTCGGTTTTTTAAAAAACTAAAAGAGATACGAAAAAATGTTTCAGACAGACATGTCACGATTTCGAGGGGGACATAAGACGATACCATTGGTTTGACCTTGAATAGTCGTTTGAAGGGCACGCGAAGATCACCTTCAATTTAAGAAATTGACTATTCAAGGTCAAACCAATTTTTTCGTATCTCCTTTAGTTTTTTAAAAATCGACCGTATAAATTACAATGGGCCACCCTGTATATGTATAATATTAATAAATATATATATTCGCTACCACGCGAATTAATGCACCTTAGTGTACCTCGAAACGGCGGGCGGACGAGACGAGTGGCAATAACGTTGCGTGATTCGATGCTGTCGCACCAAATTCGCTGAATTCCACTAACGACTCGCGCGCGAGTTGGCAATTCGACGCGTCCGAAATTGTTTCTTCTTCATGAAGTTATTGTGGGCGGGATTAACGTTGCAATCCAAGCTTTCGTTTCACTCACAAAGTGTTTCCCTCGCGATGATGATTTCCTGGCGATCGGTACGCCGTTAAAAAGACGCTGCATTTTCCGATCGCGCATCCGAGCGGATTTTTCCATGCGGACGGGTTTTTAGCGAGCCTGTATATATGTATGTGTACAGATAGATAAAAAGGAAACGGATACGGATATGCGTGCGTGTCGCATCTGGGTCAAAAAGGCCAGGAAGCGTTGGCCGATAATTGTTGCTGCGAGGAGAGGAAAAATTCTGTGATTGATATTTCCGGCTCTACGCCGGGAGATCTGACACGCGTGCGCGCATCCGCTTCTGTGGACAAAATATATATATGTTTATAATTATGCATACGTATTTTTGACGTATCATGTACATATACATATGTATATTATGCGCAAGTACCTGTACAAAGGAGACATTGCATATTTATAAATAAAGTTTTATTAGATCCGTAGGAAGGAAAAGCTGCATAAGCTTTTTCTGGGCTAACTCGGGCTAACTCGGGCACCAAGTTCAAGGCAAGCACTTGAAGCGTCCAAGCAGACGTAGAGACGACAATGGTCCTGGACAGTGCGATAGGATCGAGCGCGCTGGGAGTTGATACAACGTGGAAGACTAATTGGAGAGTCATTGACCTATCGCGGCGTCATACGACTATTATGTTAGACGTAGCGCGTATCACAATGCAATAACTGAGGCGCGACCTCTGCGGCGACGGATTTTATATTTTCTAATTAACGTTCCTCGACGTGTGCGACGCAAGCAGCTGCGAGACTCGATGTGTCGTGCAACAACGGGCGCTCCGCTCTGCAATCGCTAGGCTCTTTGCGGCAGAAAATTGCGCAACTCGAGGAAGAGGAAGCTCGGTGCGCGGTCCAAATTCCAGAGTAACGACTCGGAAGCGAGCAGATTTGTCACGCGGTCGCGAATTATCTACAGCTAACGATACCTATGGATCTAGAATCGATGAACGGCCGTCTTGTTCTTGCGCGGCAACATTTGGTAATTCCCCAAGAGTGCGGCACCTCAGGACAGCACCTCGATGATAGCTCGTGTGCCTCGTAACGTTAGCGCAAATAATTTCTAAGCATCCGTGATGGTGAACTTAATGAACGTCGAGCCTCCACAAATTTGTTTATTTGTTTCTACAAATGATGTTTATTGTCGGCGAAAAATTATCGTACCAATCTACGTTGGTTATAAGATCAGTAACGGTAAAATTAGATTAAGTATGTAATTGTAATTTAGCACGTAAGATAGTCGTAGTATACATAGTATATATAGTAATGCGTACTTCTCCGATATAATACTGTGGTTGTATATTTATTGAAGCATTTCTTCATAAGCAAAGTAAGAGATAGTGTAGTAAGAAGAGAGGAGACAGACATAGAAACGAGAGTGCGCAAGAAAGAAAGCAGAAATAGAGAAACCGTGGCGATACATGATGGTCTTTCCGGTGTCTGTTCCACTCCGACAACTGTTATTGTATTTTACGAGAAAATTGCTAAATTTTAAAAGTAAGTGTATCAAAAATAAATGTACAGGCAGTTTTACTACTTGGAATAATAATTTAATGTTGATATATTTTGCACAACTCATTACTATAAATATTAATAAACTATTAATAACAAAAGACTGTTGTTCTCCTTGCCCATCAGCAAGATAGTCCCATTTCTTCGCGCTCATAACGCCGTTTTCCTGAAAATAAAATAATTCGGACGGGCTGTTTTTTAGAAATATAATGTCAGACGAGGAGATGATGCACGAGCACGCAATGAAAAGTCGTGAGAGTTTCTGTGGCTTGGTTTTATTGTATTAAAAGTGATAAAACTAGAGACAATAAGCGTACAGTATATCGCTCATTTATCATATATTTAATCGCAAAGTAGTGATAATTTACGTTTTTTCCTGTACATTACATGACGCTAAGTGAAATACTGCGCACGAATACAACGAACTGAAATCCTTATCCTATTTCCTATTAGTCTAGGCTTATTTCTCCCTGGGAGACGCACTGGTGATATTGTGCTGATTTCACTAAAACTTTACCAAAAACGAAGTTTGTGAATTAGAGATAGTTTAGAATAACAAATCTTTCGATCAGCCAGAAAGTACGACGAACAAACAAATTCCTCTTCAACACGCCGGCAGTTTATTAATTCGAAAGTGACACAACGTTTCGACCACGACCTGATATCCTGATCCTTTTCACGTGTTATATGTCTTAATCTAAAAATACGAAATGCACATATATAAGATAATGAATAACAAACCATACAATTACAAACCATTAGGATACACAAGGATACAAAATTCACCAACTTACTGCCTGAGAAAGACAAAATCGCACGAAATAAATAAGAGACAAAGCAGACCGGTCGCGGTGAGACCAAGCACGCGAGTGGCAAAAGACAACAATTGTTAACATCAGGGAGGAAGCGAGATGTTTTTCAGAATCTGATCATATACAGGGTGTTTCCTAAGTAAGTAGACAAACTTAAGGAGGATATTCCTTGGCTTATTTTAAGAAGAAAAGGTCATATGAACATACGTCCCAAACTGCTTTGTTTTCCAAAAAAAAGTACATCACTGTTTTCGTTCACTTTTCGTTTATTATAGAACAGTTTGTGTTGTTGCAAATGAAACAAATGAAAAACAATAGTAACCAAAAAGAAAAATAATAACATCACAGTAACTGCTGAAAATGTCCACCTGCAGCCATGATACACGCCTCGACTCTCCTTTCCATCGATTGACGTACACGCTCAAAAATACCTGGAGTGTTACGTGTTCTTTCACATCCATCTATTATGCGATTTCTGAGATCTTCTTCACTTTGAATAGGTGTAGCGTAAACTAAAGATTTAAGCTGTCCCCATAGAAAAAAATCTACTGGATTTAAGTCTGGGGATCTTGCAGGCCATAAATGGTTTGGTCTTTCAGTACCTCGACCGATCCATCGATTGGCAAACTTCCTGTTCAAAAATTGACGAACTGCTAAGCTAAAGTGGGGTGGAGCACGCTATCCGAAAAGTGAACGAAAACAGGGATGTACTTTTTTTGGAAAACAAAGCAGTTTAGGACATATGTTTATATGACCTTTTCCTCTTAAAATAAGCCAAGGAATATCCTCCTTAAGTTTGTCCACTTACTTAGGAAACACCCTGTATACTGGGTAGACACTCAGTGTCCCTCTGCAAATTTAGGGAGTTGTTCTGCTTTTTGATAAATATCATCCCCGCTATTTCCCGTTTCCTAAGATGTTTAGGTTTAGTGTACTAATTAATGGCTCGTGAGGGGAGGGGGCATTGTTGGATTATATTTATATCAATCATACTAGTCATCAATTAGAGATTAGGATTACGTTTTGTTCAAACGTGACACGCGAAACTCAACGTGGGATATACGACTGATTTGCATTTCCTTTCGCCGCCGTTGAAGCTCTCCGGCCCAATTACGATTCGATGCTTACATGTTGCAGATCGCAACCTGCTTCGCTCGCAATTTTTTAGCTCATTTCCGTGCGATAAAAGGTCACGGATAAGATGCTTTTAGCAATTACATCGACTGTTGTGCGAGAGCCACGATATATATATATCGCATCTTATCCGTGACCTTTTATCGCACGGAAATGAGCTAAAAAAATTGCGAGCGAAGCAGGTTGCGGTCTGCAACATGTAAGCATCGAATCGTATTTGGATATATATATATATAGCGCTAGCTAATGGCCTTGGAGTACGTACTCGATGTTAACTGAAAGAAACATAAACTTACACATTAGAAAATGTAAATACAAATTTATGCATTTAGTTAGTTTTGAGCTGGTTTTCATGCTGCTTATCAAGTTCGAAAATCATGACTCGAACGTAGAATACGTGAAGCTTGCGTTAGCGTGACCCCAGAAATGTTACTTAGAGCAAAGTTTCGTAAGAAGACTTAATAAGTGTTTAGATGTTAATGGACACCAGTTCGAACATTTAATAAAGTAAAAGAACAAAACGATAAAGTCTTTTAATTAATTTATCATTACTTGCAATGCATTCTACTTTAAGGTTTAAATGCGTATAACTTTTGATAGAAGCATTTTTCAAACAAATGTTTCAGATAAAATTTACTCGTTTTTTCCCGTAGAATCCAAATATGCAACATTTTATAGGCGGTTCCATTTAAGAAAACAAAGTTGACCTTCACATGACCTTGACAACACTCTTCAAGGTCATACTGATGTTGCTATGTAATGCGCTACTTGAAATCTTACAACTTTTGTCTGAAACATTTCTTTCTAAAATGCATAGTTTATGAAATATTCGACCGTTTCCAGACTTTTGGTACACCCTGTATACAGGGTGTTTCCTCTAGCTGTAGCACTTAGAATATCTCTGCTTCCTTTGATGATATGAAAAAAGTCAAAGGACGAAAATTGTTCGATTCAAAGAGACTAGTCTCTGGTAAAAAAATTTTTTTAATGTGACCTTTCACAAGATATCAAGGTCATAAACATTTTTTTAAATGAGATGATATCGCGATAAACTTCATTTGCACGGAACATACTCAACGAATCATTTCCTGATCGCTGGATTGGACGTGGTGGAAGAATTTCTTGGCCGGCTCGATCACCAGATCTTCTCTTGATTTTTTTCTTTGGGGACACCTAAAAAATGAAATTTATCGCGATATTCCAACAACACCTGAAGATATGCGAGAAAGAATTCAGCGTGCGTGCACCGCAATTACTCCGGAATATCTCAAAAACGTAAAACAATCGTTTATTCATCGAATTCGAAAGTGTATGGAAGTAAACGGTGATCGTTTCGAACATCTGTAAAAAAGGTATATCTTTGTAGTTATACATACAATAGAGTTTCTTTTCCTAAACGTGATTTTTGTGGTTCAAAGTCATTTGAAGGTCAACATGTTCTGTATGGTTGAATTTGTTTTTTTACAAGCTACATCATTTCGTTAAGGAAAATATACCATCTCATTTACAAAAATGTTCATAACCTTGATATCTTGTGAAAGGTCACATTAAAAAAATAATTTTCCTACCAGAGTACTAGTCTCTTTGAATCGAACAATTTTCGTCCTTTGACTTTTTTCATATCATCAAAGGAAGCAGAGATATTCTAAGTGCTACAGTTAGAGGAAATACCCTGTATATCCGATATATACAGGGTGTCCCGGGTTTTTTAACCGACAAACTGCGGGAGCATATTCTACTAGTGGAAATAAGAAAAAATTCTTATATCGAGTTTGCTTAGAAATGCTTTATTACAAAGTTATAAACCATTATTGAAAAGAAATATGAGATAAGTAACAACGGAACATAGTGTAGAATTTGGAAGGTCGAAGATGTTTATGTTATGTGTATTCACATGTATTCATGTTCACTATGTTGAAACGATTCAGTATGATTGTTACTTTCACAACAGTAGCTGTTAGATTTCAATCGTCGTGTGAACTAGCAATTGCTATCAGAATGCCAAAAGTGTTTTCAAATGAGGAATACACCGATATTCATTTCGTGTACGGATTCTGTGACGGAAATGCACGAGCTGCCGTACGAGAGTATCAACGTAGATTTCCTAACAGGAGAGCACCAGATAGATTTAAAGCAACGAATTACTAATTCAGTTACTGAGATGCAACAAAATTTTCAGGAATGTCGTACTGTAACAAATTCTGTACTACGTCGATGTCTAGCTTGTATCGATGTGCAAGGACAACATTTTGAAATGCGTCACTAAATCATTGCGTAGATAATTTTTATTTTTGTGAAAAAATCCGTTGTTACTTATCTCATATTTCTTTTCAGTATTGGTTTATAACTTTGTAATAAAGCATTTCTAAGCAAACTCGATATAAGAATTTTTTCTTATTTCCACTAGTAGAATATGCTCCCGCAGTTTGTCGGTTAAAACCCGGGACACCCTGTATATATATGTATGGTCCTGAGGTAGTTATCGGGACACTTTGTACGACGCAAAGGCAGTTTCCAGGACTTTTGTTGGTTTTCAGGACTGCCCCGAAAAAAATTATTTATCTAATGATAGTTTTCAGGACGTCCTGAAAACTGCCTTTGGACATAAAACAGAATTGTCCCGAAATGTACCTTGTGATATATATTGTTTATATATAAACTCATTTGTATAATGGCTCTTTCCAGGACATGTTGGCAAAATTAAGAATATGTATCAATGTATATTATGAGTATATATATTATGAGTCACAGTATATATTTCTCAACAAAGAGTTTTACTAACGATTTTGATTAATATAAGGTTTATATATATATTTCTTATTTAATATATTCAAAGTTAAATATTTAAGTCCTGGAAAGTGCCTTTATATTGTTACATATAAACTCATTTGTATAATCCTTTCCAGGACATGTTAAAAATTAAGAAATTAATATGTATCAATGTATATATATTATGAGTCACAGTATATATTTCTCAACAAGGAGTTTTACTAACGGTTTTGATTAATATAAGGTTTATATATATATTTCTTATTTAATATATTCAAAGTTAAATATTTAAGTCCTGGAAAGTGCCTTTATATTGTTACATATAAACTCATTTGTATAATCCTTTCCAGCACATGTTAACACAATTAAGAAATTAATATGTATCAATGTATATATATTATGAGTCACAGTATATACTTCACAACAAGGATCTTTAGTAACGGTTCTGATAAATATAAATAAGGTTTATATATATATTTCTTATTTAATATATTCAAAGTTAAATATTTAAGTCCTGGAAAGTGCCTTTATATTGTTACATATAAACTCATTTGTATAATCCTTTCCAGCACATGTTAACACAATTAAGAAATTAATATGTATCAATGTATATACAGGGTGTCCCAGACCCCCCGTACTAGCCAAATATCTCGAAAACTGAGAACGGCAGACAAAAATGTTTCAGACAAAAGTTGTATGGTTCTGAGGGGGGCATCTATAACAATACGTTAAATTAATATGTTAACTTATAAATACGTTAAATTAATCTTACAAGAGAAAGTCTCAACAGTCTCTAATCACTGATTTCAATAAAGTTTTGTGAGTGCGTCGTATTCACTCATACTTATATTTGCCAGAACAGTAGGACCAAAGCTGTAAACCGCTATGTGCGATAAGCACTGGAGAGCGAAATCACGTATACGTGCCAGCAAAGTGTTAACTTCATGACTACTACGTACTAGTACTCATATGTTAATTATTATTTGGGAGTATATAAAAGAAGATAATGTATTTTATGTAGGAGATAGGAATCTCAATGATGATATTTTCATTAGACGGAGCAGTTTATTGAACTAATTGTGAACTGTTCATAATAGACTGAGTTCTTTAGTATTAAATATACAAATCATATGAATGTCCCGGACGTTACCATTGTATATTATATGGTAGTTGTGAGGACTTAATGAAAATCATACACAATACTACGTTCTAACCGCTCATCATGATATGAAGTCAATTAATTATATAAATAATGTCAAAATTGATGTTCGGTAATCTATATAACAACGCTTATTTCACCTATTCATTATATTTATCTGTAACGGCTAATTGTGGCGTCTGACTATCAGGTATCATGAACATTTCAAGCAATTTGATTACTAAACTGTTTTTTGTACTGAAAACAAGTTGTTTAAACAAGTTTTTAGACTTAGAATTATTAGTTTCTCTTTCTTAAACATATTTGTATTAATAGTAAGCGAATTTATACAAACTAAATGAAAGGTCCTGGAAACTGCCCACCCATACATAATTAAATTGGCCAAAAAAAATAGAGCGTATAACAAGAAAAAACAGATACCACAGAGTTTATATTAATGCTCTGCATAACATAGAGTAATAAAATCAGGTTGTATAAAAATGTCCCGAAAACTACCCCAGGCCATACATACATATATATATATATATATATACGCGCGATTATCGATAAGAGGCGGCGATGCGAGTAGCGCGATGCTTAGGCGTTTTTGTTCTGTTCTCGTCTCTTTGGCGAACACGAGTCCGGTGTGCATTTAATTTTGTTAGCACCGATAAATAAAGGCATGCAATTACCAAATCAGAAGAATCATTTATTTCCCGCAATTCTACTCACATGATTATTAAGTAACGGATAAGTGAATGATTATAATATAACTTTACGTTCTAAATAACTCATTATTCTTATCATTATCATTAATTATTATTAATTAAAATTATTTTAATAGTATATATATTATTATACGAAAAGAAGGGAGAGAAAAAGAAGATATTTAATTATATTGGATTTCGTAATGAGACTCTCCTTCGTTAAGTACAAAAGATAAAGAAATATGTGGAAGTGTGCGTTTTCCATGTCATTAAAAGTCCGTGATTCTACGCTCTGCGCCCAAATGCAGCGCTAAAAGCTGAATTTGGCGCTTCGCACCAAGTCTAACATGAGGATTGTACGAGGTCCGGATAGAAAGTTACATTTGGCACCAATGCGATATAGTAGGCCGCATGGAGCTTCCGAATCACGAGAAACAAATTAACAAATTCGAGATACACATGGGCAAGTGAAATTTCAAGTACGTCGCAATAACATTGTCAGAGGCAACAGGGGACGAAGATGAGCGGAGATAACGTTACGTCGCGCCATCAGAAGTCACAAATAGCGCTCCGTTTGTATAACAGTTAGCTCGGAGACGATTCTAAGGCTTTAGAACCGGCGCCACTCTAATTCAGATCGATCGAGCGCTTTGTATCGCGATCCTTGCGCGTAGCGGAATCAGACGTAGGATCTCGCTTTCTCGGGCGGAAGCGCGCGGCAAAGCGGGTGCGGCAACGAAAACGCCAAAGAGGAGCCGCGGTTCGCGACGGACGTGGTCGCGCTCACAGCATAGTCTCCGTCGGCCCTTTGGGTTTTCATTCTCGATTACGCGATAATCCGCCATGTGTTTGGTAGCCCACCCAGCGCTTGATTCGATGACAAAGTCACATGCTCACCGATTTTATCGGGTCGTCCGGAAAGTTCGTGCCGATTTTGAAGGAAAATTCAAAGGCAACATTTTTTTATGTCGATAAATATTTATTGTCTTATGTATGCACCGGTTTGTTTCACAACCTTTGTCCATCTTTCACGCAACTGGAAGATTTCATTCTCCCAGAACTTCTTAGGTTTCTCGGCGAAAAACTCCTCAAGGTGGTTTTTTATGTCGATCAAAGAGTCGAAGTTCTTGCCGCTAAGAGAATTTTGCAAAGACCTAAATAAGTGAAAGTCTGAAGGTGCAATGTCTGGTGAATACGGTGGGTGAGGTGGCACATCCCAGCCAAACTCCAACAATTTTTGTCGGGTAGTCAAAGAAACACGAGGTCTGGCATTGTCCTGATGGAACACGACGCCCTTCCTATTAGCTAATTCTGGACGTTTTTCCTGAATCGCTGTCTTTAATTCGTCCAGTTGCGAGCAGTACTTATCTGCATTTGTCGTTTGGTTGTGAGGTAGGAGCTCATAATATAGGATTCCTTTCCAATCCCACCAGACACAGAGCATGACTTTTTTTGGATGAAGGTCGGCTTTCGGAGTGGTTAATGCTGGTTCATTTCGCTTACCCCAGGATCTTTTTCGTTCTACATTGTTGTAAATGATCCATTTTTCGTCACCCGTCACTAATTGCTTCAAAAACGGTACGTTTTCGTTGCGCTTGTACAGCGAGTCGCAGATGGAAATGCGATCCATTAAATTTTTTTCGGCCAAATTATGCGGAACCCATACATCATAGCGACTTACGTAACCAAGCTTCGCTACATGATCGTGGACAGTGGTTTTCGATATTTTCAGTATCTCTGCTAATTCACGTGTCGTGTAGCGCGGGTTATTCTCGATCAGTGTCTTCAGTTGGTCATCATCAGTAGTAGAGGGTCTGCCCGAACGTTCTTGGTCTTTAAGGTTAAAATCACCAGCTCTAAACTTAGCGAACCACTTACGTACGGTTCTTTCAGCTAAAGCGCCTTCTCCGTAAACAGAACATATCGAATTTGTTGCTTGTGAGGCATTTTTGCCTTTCCGGTAATAGAAAAGCATCGAGTGTCTAAAATGTTCTTTGTTTTCTTCCATCTTCAAAAGAGTACAAAACTGACACGAATCAATTTATCTGAAACAACTTTTTTCCTAAAGATGCGTTGAAATGTCACCTTTAAGCATATGTATATACATCGTATGTTTTCAATAACATTGATATATTCAGACATGCTCCAACGCCATCTATTAAAAATCGGCACGAACTTTCCGGACAACCCAATATATTGGGTCGTCCGGAAAGTTCGTGCCGATTTTGAAGGAAAATTCAAAGGCAACATTTTTTTATGTCGATAAATATTTATTGTCTTATGTATGCACCGGTTTGTTTCACAACCTTTGTCCATCTTTCACGCAACTGGAAGATTTCATTCTCCCAGAACTTCTTAGGTTTCTCGGCGAAAAACTCCTCAAGGTGGTTTTTTATGTCGATCAAAGAGTTGAAGTTCTTGCCGCTAAGAGAATTTTGCACAGACCTAAATAAGTGAAAGTCTGAAGGTGCAATGTCTGGTGAATACGGTTTGTGAGGTGGCACATCCCAGCCAAACTCCAACAATTTTTGTCGGGTAGTCAAAGAAACATGAGGTCTGGCATTGTCCTGATGGAACACGACGCCCTTCCTATTAGCTAATTCTGGACGTTTTTCCTGAATCGCTGTCTTTAATTCGTCCAGTTGCGAGCAGTACTTATCTGCATTTGTCGTTTGGTTGTGAGGTAGGAGCTCATAATATAGGATTCCTTTCCAATCCCACCAGACACAGAGCATGACTTTTTTTGGATGAAGGTCGGCTTTCGGAGTGGTTAATGCTGGTTCATTTCGCTTACCCCAGGATCTTTTTCGTTCTACATTGTTGTAAATGATCCATTTTTCGTCACCCGTCACTAATTGCTTCAAAAACGGTACGTTTTCGTTGCGCTTGTACAGCGAGTCGCAGATGGAAATGCGATCCATTAAATTTTTTTCGGCCAAATTATGCGGAACCCATACATCATAGCGACTTACGTAACCAAGCTTCGCTACATGATCGTGGACAGTGGTTTTCGATATTTTCAGTATCTCTGCTAATTCACGTGTCGTGTAGCGCGGGTTATTCGCGATCAGTGTCTTGAGTTGGTTATCATCAGTAGTAGAGGGTCTGCCCGAGCGTTCTTGGTCTTTAAGGTTAAAATCACCAGCTCTAAACTTAGCGAACCACTTACGTACGGTTCTTTCAGCTAAAGCGCCTTCTCCGTAAACAGAACATATCGAATTTGTTGCTTGTGAGGCATTTTTGCCTTTCCGGTAATAGAAAAGCATCGAGTGTCTAAAATGTTCTTTGTTTTCTTCCATCTTCAAAAGAGTACAAAACTGACACGAATCAATTTATCTGAAACAACTTTTTTCCTAAAGATGCGTTGAAATGTCACCTTTAAGCATATGTATATACATCGTATGTTTTCAATAACATTGATATATTCAGACATGTTCCAACGCCATCTATTAAAAATCGGCACGAACTTTCCGGACGACCCAATACATTACTATACATATAAAATTATCTCATCAATGGGTCGCTCCCAAACATTTGGCGATGCGCAGAGATCGCCGCAAAATCAACCCAAATTGACAAAGTGCCCATGCTACATACTTATACTATGGCCGCGCTGGCATGTCGACGAGTTCCGTGACGACGACGTCGGCCTTGCCTCAGTTGGCGTCTTCGGGTGACTCGATGTCGTCCGCCGTCGTGTTCTGGCGGCAGCGGTACACGTACGCACTTGCGGATAGGTCATCACCGGTGCGCACGCACTTGTAGCTCTCGTCAGGACACGTGCAACTGAACAGATACAAATGCGATAGGCAGGTCAGGCAGACATGACCGTGACTGAATAAGCTCCCGATTAATTTAAGTCTCGACCTAGCACATTGGCGATTCGTTTCCTTCAACTCATGATTCTACCTCCTCCTTGTGAGAACGCAAAAGTTGGGAAACGAGTAATGGAATATAAGTATTATTATGAATGAAAAGAAATGTATTTATATGAAGATATAGACTACTCACGCATTTTTCATGAAGTACTCGATGTTGCGCGTGACAGGGTCGTAAACCGCCCAGCCGCAGGCCGAGTTGTAGCAATTCCGTTTCGGTATCTTTTCCTCCTCCATGCTCTCTATGGAACGTCGGATCCTCATGCTCCTTTGACTCTGCAGCAGTGCAAAGTTGCGTTGTTCCTGCTCGCTAAGCTTCTGCAATGAGCATGTGTCATAGTTAATAATCAAAACCAAATAATTCCTCTAAGTCGCCAGAAGTTTAATCAAGAGCAGTCCTTTATTATTTATGACAAAGTCATTTTTGACAGAAAATGACTCTTATTATATCAATTAAGACTACCAGAAAGCACGTCCGCAACCTTCAAGGATCACCAAACAAGTTAATCGTTGAAGCCATGATCTCCTGTATGAATTTCTATGTAACAAACAGGGCATTCAGGTTTTCCCAAGCATGCAATTATCATGGAAAATTTCTGTTTTCATCTTTTCTGATAAGTCTTCCATGAAAAGTGCCATTATCGCCAAGTTTTTCGCACATTCGGCGACATCGCCAGACGCAATTGCAAGAGGGAGAGACAGATGAAGAAAAACAGAGCGTGATTAACAATGGCTGAGTTCAGCAGAAAAGCAGATCAACAAGCGCTCAGCGATTCTTCATTGTGATTGGTTTCTGCAGTTAGGTCCAGCGAAGATCTACAAGCAAGAACACTAATGAATTGTATTAAAGAATCACTGAATGCTGACTGATCTGCTTTTTCTGCTGAATGCATCCAATGACATTAACCACCTTGGAGGATAAATAATGCAAATATAAATGGAGTCGACTGACTTGATCTTCAAACTGGCGAACTTGATAGCCTCTTATGTCAAGCGAAACCGATTGATACCGTCCGGATACCGTGCCACCTAAAATCTTTCTTCGTCAAATTTGTTATTCACCCTAATAAATAAGGCGTAGAAACTTTGTTTCGAATTGCGTTGCGCACGTCGAAACTGTCGGAAGCTCTCCAAATCAATGCAGTCGATCGATCAAGATGAAACTTGTAGAAACTATGAAAACGAAACTATAAATTTTTTACACGACTTATTGATGACTATTCGTTTATGTTTGTTATTTGCCATTTTCATAGCTGCATCCATGAGAATCGTAAAGTCTTGATTGCATCATCTAGTCTGTAGCGCGATTTTGTAACTTGTTATTGATACTTTTCGGTATCATTAACTACTGAAAACCTATAAGAGCCACACTTTTCTCTAAGATCGTCCTTGCCATTGGCTATCGCTAGTTAACAATACCGAAAACTATCGATAATGATCCAAGTAGCACAAAAGCCAAAAGACATCGCAAAGACGTCCTTTAGATATCTTTTATTAAAAGCTCAGCTTATACAGTCCAAATTTATAATTTAATCAATTATTTTATAGTGTGGCCAATAAAATGTATATTTTTATATAAGTATATTTAATATTTGATATTCATATCTACTTTTACCAGCAATACAATATTTTATATTTTAATAATGACATTTCATGAAATTTTTAAAATTTCTTTTTGTGTGTGTCAATATTTTTTTGTCGAAATTATTTTTTTTGATGCTTCTTGTAAACATATTTTAAAACTTTTAATAAAACCGGTTGTAAATTAATATTTATAAATATTACAAAAATATTAAGAATCTTGCAAGAATCAAGATAAGAAATTGAATATCAAAATCAAGATGTAGTAATTTTTGATCTTGTCTTGAATCCATCACTAGTATTCAAAAGACATCGCAAAGACGTCCTTTAGATATCTTTTATTAAAAGCTCAGCTTATACAGTCCAAATTTATAATTTAATCAATTATTTTATAGTGTGGCCAATAAAATGTGTATTTTTATATAAGTATATTTAATATTTGATATTCATATCTACTTTTACCAGCAATACAATATTTTATATTTTAATAATGACATTTCATGAAATTTTTAAAATTTCTTTTTGTGTGTGTCAATATTTTTTTGTCGAAATTATTTTTTTTGATGCTTCTTGTAAACATATTTTAAAACTTTTAATAAAACCGGTTGTAAATTAATATTTATAAATATTACAAAAATATTAAGAATCTTGCAAGAATCAAGATAAGAAATTGAATATCAAAATCAAGATGTAGTAATTTTTGATCTTGTCTTGAATCCATCACTAGTATTCAAAAGACATCGCAAAGACGTCCTTTAGATATCTTTTATTAAAAGCTCAGCTTATACAGTCCAAATTTATAATTTAATCAATTATTTTATAGTGTGGCCAATAAAATGTGTATTTTTATATAAGTATATTTAATATTTGATATTCATATCTACTTTTACCAGCAATACAATATTTTATATTTTAATAATGACATTTCATGAAATTTTTAAATTTCTTTTTGTGTGTGTCAATATTTTTTTGTCGAAATTATTTTTTTTGATGCTTCTTGTAAACATATTTTAAAACTTTTAATAAAATCGGTTGTAAATTTATATCTATAAATATTATAAAAATATCAAGAATCTTGCAAGAATCAAGATAAGAAATTGAATATCAAAATCAAGATGTAGTAATTTTTGATCTTGTCTTGAATCCATCACTAGTATTCAAAAGACATCGCAAAGACGTCCTTTAGATATCTTTTATTAAAAGCTCAGCTTATACAGTCCAAATTTATAATTTAATCAATTATTTTATAGTGTGGCCAATAAAATGTGTATTTTTATATAAGTATATTTAATATTTGATATTCATATCTACTTTTACCAGCAATACAATATTTTATATTTTAATAATGACATTTCATGAAATTTTTAAATTTCTTTTTGTGTGTGTCAATATTTTTTTGTCGAAATTATTTTTTTTGATGCTTCTTGTAAACATATTTTAAAACTTTTAATAAAATCGGTTGTAAATTTATATCTATAAATATTATAAAAATATCAAGAATCTTGCAAGAATCAAGATAAGAAATTGAATATCAAAATCAAGATGTAGTAATTTTTGATCTTGTCTTGAATCCATCACTAGTATTCAAAAGACATCGCAAAGACGTCCTTTAGATATCTTTTATTAAAATATATCTAAAGGACGTCTTTGCGATGTCTTTTGGATTTTTGTGCTACTTGGATCATTATCGATAGTTTTCGGGGAGTGACAGAATTACACTACTGGGATCTACTTCCTAAGCCACCGAATGACGATGTTCTTAGATGATAGAAAGGTATTGCTTGATAATGTCGTATGACTCGATTTATAAATGAAACTAGTAAAATATTTAGAAGCTAAACGATATTTCGTTTACTCTGAAGTAAAGCCTAATCTACAATGTGCTCTTTGCTTCCTGTTTTCTACTCTTTGCCTCTTGCCTTTTTGCTTCCCCATTATTTTACCGATAATCATGTTTCTTTTTACGTGTTTCGTGTCTCTTTCCGGTCTCTTTCTTTGTCAACTTTTATCTTGAGTGACAAAGAGCATAGGCCAGTATTCATTAGTGATGGATGATAAGACAAGAATTTCAATATCTTGTCTTGTCTTGAATTTTCAAGACAAGAATATCAATTTTTTGCACTTGATAAAAGCGAGATAAGACAAGATTTATACTTCAAAATCAAGAAATGCAATCGAGATTCTTGACAACTAAAATTAAATCTAATCCGATTCATTTTTAATTTTAAACATACAATTAACCTGGAATATACAATTAACAAAATATCATTGAAGATTTTGAAAGAAGTAATTTAACATATTTTTTATATAGATTATGTTGAAAAATAACTAAAACTTTTTAGATTAGATTATATTTCTAAAATTATAGACTTAATTAAAAAGTAATATGAGTTTACTTGTTACTTTTTAATTAAGTCTATAATTTTAGAAATATAATCTAATCTAAAAAGTTTTAGTTATTTTCAACATAATCTATATAAAAAATATGTTAATATTAAAATTATGAAGTTGAGCATTAATTTCTTTAACAAATGTACAGCTTATACAGTCCAAATTTATAATTTAATCAATTATTTTATAGTGTGGCCAATAAAATGTATATTTTTATATAAGTATATTTAATATTTGATATTCATATCTACTTTTACCAGCAATACAATATTTTATATTTTAATAATGACATTTCATGAAATTTTTAAATTTCTTTTTGTGTGTGTCAATATTTTTTTGTCGAAATTATTTTTTTTGATGCTTCTTGTAAACATATTTTAAAACTTTTAATAAAATCGGTTGTAAATTAATATTTATAAATATTACAAAAATATTAAGAATTTTGCAAGAATCAAGATAAGAAATTGAATATCAAAATCAAGATGTAGTATTTTTTGATCTTGTCTTGAATCCATCACTAGTATTCATAGTCGAATCTTATATTTAAGACCGTCTTAAGTTTATATGCAGATGCTATATAGATCATTTCATTGGTTATGGAATATCTGAAGATACAATTAAGACGGTCTTAAATATAATTCAAGAATAGAACAGAATAGAACTTATTGTACTAGTTCAGAAGTACAGCGAAAACAAACAGACCAAAGGTTAGTCCGGACAAGCAATTCATCAAAACCCAGCAAACACGAAGTAACAGTAATATACCTGTTAGTTATAATAATGGGGAATTATAACTAACATGTATATTACTGTTACTTTGTGTTTGCTGGGAATAAGCTTCATTTACCAGAATTACTTCATTTTCTTTATCCGACATTTTATTTTTAGTTTATATACTTTGCTAACATTGTCAACAAATTCTGTCGTGTAACGCAATATTTGTATGTTCTTTGTCACACAAGATAAAAATTAACGAGCACCGAAAGAGACACGAAACAGATAACAAGAAACATAATTGTCGATAAAACAGTGCGTGGAAAGGCACAGAAGCAAGAGATAAAGAGCAAAAAACAGGAAACAAAGAGCACATTGTAGATTAAGCTTAAAAGATCTAGAGATAAGCTCCTCCTCTCCGCCAAAACTTACCGATGAATTCGCGTAGCCTTCCCATCCGATCTTCTCTGCAAAGTTGCGTTTTTCAATGGCTGTAATGTGTAATGCAACCGATGCGAGCGATAGTCGACTTCTTCTTTCGTTTTGAGCGCGATATTTCGAGGGGAGCCTCGAGAAAAGAAGAAAAGAAATGCGCCAATCGCGTTCGCCTCGCGTGACGCGCATGTCGCCCGCATTCGTCGCGCGTGCACTATTCGCGACACACATCCGAGGAGTATGTACGTGATGATACGCACGCACGACAGAACCATGAAGAGAAGTCACAGTTCGACGGTTCCCGAGGAGAGGATGCGCGATCCTCGTTAACAAGGAATTCGTTTTGTGCGGCGACGCGAGAAACCGTGACCGCAGACTTCCGATGGCCTCCGTTTCGACAACCGCGCGGATTTCGCTCCACCGGTGACGATTCCGTCGTTCCCGTAGGCTCCGAATTTCTCTCTCGCGAATCATTTTAGGGGTATCTTAGCGATAATATTGGGTTGGCCAAAAAGTAATTGCGTTTTTTTTATATAAATAAAAGGCGAATTTTTCATGGGAAACAAAAACTTTATTAAACAATATATTGTCCATTTTGTTTGATTATCTTTTGCCATTTTTCAGGCAACTTCATGATTCCGCGCTCAAAAAAGTTCTTATCTTTTTCAGCAAAAAACAATTCCAACAACGATTTCATATCCTCATCAGCAGTCAAGGTTTTACCACTCAAGGCGTTTTGCAAAGAACGAAACGAATGGTAATCTGATGGTGCCAGGTCTGGCGAACATGGTGGATGTGGTAACGCATCCCATCCAAGCTGCAACAATTTTTCACGAGTGACCAAACTTGTACGTGGTCTAGCGTTATCATGGCGAAACACAACACCTTTGCGATTCACCAATTCTCGAAGTTTCTGTTTGATGGCATCATTTAATTTATCCAGTTGACGACAGTATACGTCTGAATTAATGGTTTGATTCCTTGCAAGCAGCTCAAAATACACAATACCTTTAAAATCCCACCAGACTGACAGCATAATCTTTCTTTGGTGAATATCTGCTTTTCAAGTGCTTTCAGCAGGTTCATCACGATCTTTTTCATTTGACGTTGTTGTAGACGATCCATTTTTCAAGCAACTTCATGATTCCGCGCTCAAAAAAGTTCTTATCTTTTTCAGTAAAAAACAATTCCAACAACGATTTCATATCCTCATCAGCAGTCAAGGTTTTACCATTCAAGGCGTTTTGCAAAGAACGAAACAAATGGTAATCTGATGGTGCCAGGTCTGGCGAATATGATGGATGTGGTAACACATCCCATCCAAGCTGCAACAATTTTTCACAAGTGACCAAACTTGTACGTGGTCTAGCGTTATCATGGCGAAACACAACACCTTTGCGATTCACCAATTCTCGAAGTTTCTGTTTGATGGCATCGTTTAATTTATCCAGTTGACGACAGTATACGTCTGAATTAATGGTTTGATTCCTTGCAAGCAGCTCAAAATACACAATACCTTAAAGTCCCACCAGACTGACGGCATAATCTTTCTTTGGTGAATATCTGCTTTTCAAGTGCTTTCAGCAGGTTCATCACGATCTTTTTCGTTTGACGTTGTTGTAGACGATCCATTTTTCAGGCAACTTCATGATTCCGCGCTCAAAAAAGTTCTTATCTTTTTCAGCAAACAACAATTCCAACAACGATTTCATATCCTCATCAGCAGTCAAGGTTTTACCATTCAAGGCGTTTTGCAAAGAACGAAACAAATGGTAATCTGATGGTGCCAGGTCTGGCGAATATGATGGATGTGGTAACACATCCCATCCAAGCTGCAACAATTTTTCACGAGTGACCAAACTTGTACGTGGTCTAGCGTTATCATGGTGAAACGCAACACCTTTGCGATTCGCCAATTCTCGACGTTTCTGTTTGATGGCATCATTTAATTTATCCAGTTGACGACAGTATACGTCTGAATTAATGGTTTGATTCCTTGCAAGCAGCTCAAAATACACAATACCTTTAAAGTCCCACCAGACTGACGGCATAATCTTTCTTTGGTGAATATCTGCTTTTAAAGTGCTATGAGCAGGTTCATCACGATCTTTTTCGTTTGACGTTGTTGTAGACGATCCATTTTTCAGGCAACTTCATGATTCCGCGCTCAAAAAAGTTCTTATCTTTTTCAGCAAACAACAATTCCAACAACGATTTCATATCCTCATCAGCAGTCAAGGTTTTACCATTCAAGGCGTTTTGCAAAGAACGAAACAAATGGTAATCTGATGGTGCCAGGTCTGGCGAATATGGTGGATGTGGTAACATCATGGTAACACATCCCATCCAAGCTGCAACAATTTTTCACGAGTGACCAAACTTGTACGTGGTCTAGCGTTATCATAGCGAAACACAACACCTTTGCGATTCACCAATTCTCGAAGTTTCTGTTTGATGGCATCATTTAATTTATCCAGTTGACGACAGTATACGTCTGAATTAATGGTTTGATTCCTTGCAAGCAGCTCAAAATACACAATACCTTTAAAGTCCCACCAGACTGACGGCATAATCTTTCTTTGGTGAATATCTGCTTTTAAAGTGCTATGAGCAGGTTCATCACGATCTTTTTCGTTTGACGTTGTTGTAGACGATCCATTTTTCAGGCAACTTCATGATTCCGCGCTCAAAAAAGTTCTTATCTTTTTCAGCAAACAACAATTCCAACAACGATTTCATATCCTCATCAGCAGTCAAGGTTTTACCATTCAAGGCGTTTTGCAAAGAACGAAACAAATGGTAATCTGATGGTGCCAGGTCTGGCGAATATGATGGATGTGGTAACACATCCCATCCAAGCTGCAACAATTTTTCACGAGTGACCAAACTTGTACGTGGTCTAGCGTTATCATGGTGAAACGCAACACCTTTGCGATTCGCCAATTCTCGACGTTTCTGTTTGATGGCATCATTTAATTTATCCAGTTGACGACAGTATACGTCTGAATTAATGGTTTGATTCCTTGCAAGCAGCTCAAAATACACAATACCTTTAAAGTCCCACCAGACTGACGGCATAATCTTTCTTTGGTGAATATCTGCTTTTAAAGTGCTATGAGCAGGTTCATCACGATCTTTTTCGTTTGACGTTGTTGTAGACGATCCATTTTTCAGGCAACTTCATGATTCCGCGCTCAAAAAAGTTCTTATCTTTTTCAGCAAACAACAATTCCAACAACGATTTCATATCCTCATCAGCAGTCAAGGTTTTACCATTCAAGGCGTTTTGCAAAGAACGAAACAAATGGTAATCTGATGGTGCCAGGTCTGGCGAATATGGTGGATGTGGTAACATCATGGTAACACATCCCATCCAAGCTGCAACAATTTTTCACGAGTGACCAAACTTGTACGTGGTCTAGCGTTATCATAGCGAAACACAACACCTTTGCGATTCACCAATTCTCGAAGTTTCTGTTTGATGGCATCATTTAATTTATCCAGTTGACGACAGTATACGTCTGAATTAATGGTTTGATTCCTTGCAAGCAGCTCAAAATACACAATACCTTTAAAGTCCCACCAGACTGACGGCATAATCTTTCTTTGGTGAATATCTGCTTTTAAAGTGCTATGAGCAGGTTCATCACGATCTTTTTCGTTTGACGTTGTTGTAGACGATCCATTTTTCAGGCAACTTCATGATTCCGCGCTCAAAAAAGTTCTTATCTTTTTCAGCAAACAACAATTCCAACAACGATTTCATATCCTCATCAGCAGTCAAGGTTTTACCATTCAAGGCGTTTTGCAAAGAACGAAACAAATGGTAATCTGATGGTGCCAGGTCTGGCGAATATGATGGATGTGGTAACACATCCCATCCAAGCTGCAACAATTTTTCACAAGTGACCAAACTTGTACGTGGTCTAGCGTTATCATGGCGAAACACAACACCTTTGCGATTCACCAATTCTCGAAGTTTCTGTTTGATGGCATCATTTAATTTATCCAGTTGACGACAGTATACGTCTGAATTAATGGTTTGATTCCTTGCAAGCAGCTCAAAATACACAATACCTTAAAGTCCCACCAGACTGACGGCATAATCTTTCTTTGGTGAATATCTGCTTTTCAAGTGCTTTCAGCAGGTTCATCACGATCTTTTTCGTTTGACGTTGTTGTAGACGATCCATTTTTCAGGCAACTTCATGATTCCGCGCTCAAAAAAGTTCTTATCTTTTTCAGTAAAAAACAATTCCAAGAACGATTTGATATCCTCATCAGCAGTCAAGGTTTTACCATTCAAGGCGTTTTGCAAAGAACGAAAAGAATGGTAATCTGATGGTGCCAGGTCTGGCGAATATGGTGGATGTGGTAACACATCCCATCCAAGCTGCAACAATTTTTCACGAGTGACCAAACTTGTACGTGGTCTAGCGTTATCATGGTGAAACATAACACCTTTGCGATTCACCAATTCTCGAAGTTTCTGTTTGATGGCATCATTTAATTTATCCAGTTGACGACAGTATACGTCTGAATTAATGGTTTGATTCCTTGCAAGCAGCTCAAAATACACAATACCTTTAAAATCCCACCAGACTGACGGCATAATCTTTCTTTGGTGAATATCTGCTTTTCAAGTGCTTTGAGCAGGTTCATCACGATCTTTTTCGTTTGACGTTGTTGTATACGATCCATTTTTCAGGCAACTTCGTGATTCCGCGCTCAAAAAAGTTCTTATCTTTTTCAGTAAAAAACAATTCCAAGAACGATTTGATATCCTCATCAGCAGTCAAGGTTTTACCATTCAAGGCGTTTTGCAAAGAACGAAAAGAATGGTAATCTGATGGTGCCAGGTCTGGCGAATATGGTGGATGTGGTAACACATCCCATCCAAGCTGCAACAATTTTTCACGAGTGACCAAACTTGTACGTGGTCTAGCGTTATCATGGCGAAACACAACACCTTTGCGATTCACCAATTCTCGAAGTTTCTGTTTGATGGCATCGTTTAATTTATCCAGTTGACGACAGTATACGTCTGAATTAATGGTTTGATTCCTTGCAAGCAGCTCAAAATACACAATACCTTTAAAGTCCCACCAGACTGACGGCATAATCTTTCTTTGGTGAATATCTGCTTTTCAAGTGCTTTCAGCAGGTTCATCACGATCTTTTTCGTTCGACGTTGTTGTAGACGATCGATTTTTTGTCGCCTGTTATACGTTTCAAAAATGGATCATTTTCCTCACGTTTCAAAAGAGAATCGCAGATGTCAATACGCTCAGTGAGATGAATTTCTTTGAGCTCACGTGGTACCCAAATATCGAGCTTACTAATGTATCCAAGTCGTTTTAAACGGTTTTCAACACTCGCTTTCGATATGTTAAGATTCTCAGCAATCTCTCGTGTCGTTAAACGCCGATTGGAATCGATCGGTGCCTTTATTTTGTCATCATCAATTTCGATTGGCCTTCCTGAGCGTGGTGCATCTTTCACATTAAAATCTGCAGATCGAAATTTAGTAAACCAATTTTGACACTGCCGCAGTTTTAAAGCATCTTCGCCATATACATCACATAACTTTGTATGAGCTTGCACAGCGTTTTTCCCTTTTCGGAAGTAATAAAACAAAATATGAGGAAAATGTTCTTTTTGATTTTCCATTTTGAAATCGACGGCAAAGAAACAATTGTTAACGAAATCGTGTACTTTCTTTTTCTAAAACAGGCTTGAACTGTGAGTTGTTAACCTACATAATGAATTTGCGGTTTAGAATGAAGTTAGTTACATTTCAAGACAGGTATGTCCATCTATCGGAACAAAACGCAATTACTTTTTGGCCAACCCAATAATTATGTCGACACTCGCGCGAGGAGCGGCGGACAAAGTAAGTGAGAAAGTAAGTGGCAAACAAGTTGGATACGGAGTCGATAAGCGAATCGATACGAGATCGTTTCGTGAGAGAGACGGGAATAATATTTATCGCGACCGATAGAGATAATCCTTTCCATTCATAACGAACCCGATATATCGGCGGAATAAATTACATTTTTCTATTACCTTGTATTCCTAACAAACGTGTTTTTTATTATTTTTCCGAAAACCCCCACGTTATTACTGCATTGTAATGATCTTACCTCGGGGCGAATCGCCGCCGTGTCAATGAGAGCCGGGTAGTACAGCGTGGCCATGATCGTGACGATGACGATCATTTTCAGGTTGCAGTAGCACGTTGTCGACATCTTCGTCCTTTGCACACGTGCAACAGCTGCGGGAGAGACGCGCAGTGGTCACCGCCGGGCAATCCTCTCCTCGAGTTCTTCCGCGCGGGGCGCGCGCTTCACCTTGCAGTGGGGCGCAGTGCGGTGCGGGGTTGTTCTCGAACGTCACCGCGGACGGGGTCGCCGGTACCAGCGAGCGTGCGCGTCGGCACTTTCTCTCTCTCCTGCGACTTGGTGACTTCGGCGCGAAACCGAACGCCTCCTCCTCGTCCTCGAGGATTGCGCTCGCGGGGTTGTTCCCTTGGGGATGCTCGCGGGTGAGTGCACGGCCTCTACGAACGGCGACGACAGGTACACCGACGTGGAGAACGTTGATCGCCGGGGGTGTCAATCTCTCCTCGCTCACCTGAAGCGAATCTCCAGCGGATGGACACGTGCGCGCGCGTTCTCTCCTTCGCTGACTGAGTTTATGTGCGTGTGTTCACGGTGTGCGCCGTGGCTTTATACATAGACTGTCTTCTCGTATAGAGTGAGGACGCTTTCGAGTCGCTGGGGTTTATATAGGCTGGGCTAGCTGCTGCCGGAGTATCGCTCGCCGAGGAAGAGGAGGGGAGAGGGAGATTTAGGCAAGAGAAGCGAGGAGAGAGAGAGCGCGAGGGAGAACGCAAGAGAAGAGGGACCAATGTCGGATGCAGAGGAGAGAGAGAGAGAGAGAGAGAGAGAGAGAGAGAGAGAGAGAGAGAGAGGCCGGTCACACGCTTAGACACTTGAATGATGATAATAAACAACAACGCATGTGTGATGCGACAGCTGTGACTCGCGCGATCTTCCGTCGCCGCACGCCGCCAGTCGCCGATTCCTCTCCACGCGCTCGCTTAACGAGATCGATCGATGGATCTTCTTGTGGGTGGCCCGCGCGTGGAGCACGTGTTTGCGCCACGACCGGGAAAACAACGAATTTCCCAAGCGCGTTTCCAGCTCGGCCGCTTCTCTTCCATGCTTTTCCCAGTCACTGTCCATTATCCTCTTTTCTTTTTCCTTGATTCCTGATCGAGGATTACGAGAATGACAACCTGGTTCGCGTGATCCGTTCGAATGATCGAATTTTTCACTCATTTCGCTCCTCAGCGAACGTCTCTCGCGATTTGCGAACGATGTGTTTCGCTCTCTGCGCGATTGTATCTTAAGGGGGGAGCCTGCTTTAGAACGCTGAAAATAAGGTATATTTTACGAATTGTTTTTGGAGAAACTATACAGCGGATCATTATAAAACTTTGATGCATTTATTAGTACATGTTTAAAGATAAAAAAATTATTTTTTTATTTGAATATATCGCTTGTAGAGGTCGTCCTGGAGAAATCTTAGTGCAGCCGCGTCGCCGGCATTGCAAATTGGTGAGCATTCTCCTGCCTCCAAATTTCGTCTAAACTGAAAAATTGAAATATCTCCTCGTTATTTATGAATTCCCATCGTCGATGAACCAAAGAGAGAAGAAAAAAGTTGAAAAGTGCCAAAATGGTGGAGCTTAGAACACAAAAGTACGATTTTTAGGCAAAGTTTTTGAACTTTTTCATGCAAAAATAATTGTTTAACTTAATGTTTTTATGAATATTAGAGGTTCATCGACGATGGGAATTCATAAATAACGAGAAAATATTTCAATTTTTCAGTTTGGATGAAATTTGGAGGCGGGAGAATGCTCACCAATTTACAATGCCGGCTGCACTAAGTGCCTCCAGGACGACCTCTACAGGCGATATATTCAAATCAAAAAATAATTTTTTTATCTTTAAACATGTACTAATAAATGAATCAAAGTTTTATAATGATCCGCTGTATAGTTTCTCCAAAACAATTCGTAAAATTATACCTTATTTTCAACGTTCTAAAGCAGGCTCCCCCCTTAACGCTGCGCTGCGAACGGCGAATGTAATAATGATACTCGTAATGCACGCGAAGAAAAAAGTTGAAAAGTGCCAAAATGGTGGAGCTTAGAACACAAAAGTACGATTTTTGGGCAAAGTTTTTGAACTTTTTCATGCAAAAATAATTGTTTAACTTAATGTTTTTATGAATATTAGAGGTTCATCGACGATGGGAATTCATAAATAACGAGAAAATATTTCAATTTTTCAGTTTGGATGAAATTTGGAGGCGGGAGAATGCTCACGAATTTACAATGCCGGCTGCACTAAGTGCCTCCAGGACGACCTCTACAGGCGATATATTCAAATCAAAAAATAATTTTTTTATCTTTAAACATGTACTAATAAATGAATCAAAGTTTTATAATGATCCGCTGTATAGTTTCTCCAAAACAATTCGTAAAATTATACCTTATTTTCAACGTTCTAAAGCAGGCTCCCCCCTTAACGCTGCGCTGCGAACGGCGAATGTAATGATGATACTCGTAATGCTCGCGAAGAAAAAAGTTGAAAGTGCCAAAATGGTGGAGCTTAGAACACAAAAGTACGATTTTTGGGCAAAGTTTTTGAACTTTTTCATGAAAAATAATTGTTTAACTTAATGTTTTTATGAATATTAGAGGTTCATCGACGATGGGAATTCATAAATAACGAGAAAATATTTCAATTTTTCAGTTTGGATGAAATTTGGAGGCGGGAGAATGCTCACCAATTTACAATGCCGGCTGCACTAAGTGCCTCCAGAACGACCTCTACAGGCGATATATTCAAATCAAAAAATAATTTTTTTATCTTTAAACATGTACTAATAAATGAATCAAAGTTTTATAATGATCCGCTGTATAGTTTCTCCAAAACAATTCGTAAAATTATACCTTATTTTCAACGTTCTAAAGCAGGCTCCCCCCTTAACGCTGCGCTGCGAACGGCGAATGTAATGATGATACTCGTAATGCACGCGAAGAAAAAAGTTGAAAAGTGCCAAAATGGTGGAGCTTAGAACACAAAAGTACGATTTTTGGGCAAAGTTTTTGAACTTTTTCATACAAAAATAATTGTTTAACTTACTGTTTTCATGCATATTAAAGGGTCATCGACGATGGGAATTCATAAATAACGAGAAAATATTTCAATTTTTCAGTTTGGATGAAATTTGGAGGCGGGAGAATGCTCACCAAATTACAATGCCGGCTGCACTAAGTGCCTCCAGGACGACCTCTACAGGCGATATATTTAAATAAAAAAATAATTTTTCTTATCTTTAAACATGTACTAATAAATGCATCAAAGTTTTATAATGATCCGCTGTATAGTTTCTCCAAAAAAAATTCGTAAAATTATACCTTATTTTCAACGTTCTAAAGCAGGCTCCCCCCTTAACGCTGCGCTGCGAACGGCGAATGTAATGATGATACTCGTAATGCACGCGAAGAAAAAAGTTGAAAAGTGCCAAAATGGTGGAGCTTAGAACACAAAAGTACGATTTTTGGGCAAAGTTTTTGAACTTTTTCATACAAAAATAATTGTTTAACTTACTGTTTTCATGAATATTAAAGGGTCATCGACGATGGGAATTCATAAATAACGAGAAAATATTTCAATTTTTCAGTTTGGATGAAATTTGGAGGCGGGAGAATGCTCACCAATTTACAATGCCGGCTGCACTAAGTGCCTCCAGGACGACCTCTACAGGCGATATATTCAAATCAAAAAATAATTTTTCTTATCTTTAAACATGTACTAATAAATGCATCAAAGTTTTATAATGATCCGCTGTATAGTTTCTCCAAAACAATTCGTAAAATTATACCTTATTTTCAACGTTCTAAAGCAGGCTCCCCCCTTAACGCTGCGCTGCGAACGGCGAATGTAATGATGATACTCGTAATGCACGCGAAGAAAAAAGTTGAAAAGTGCCAAAATGGTGGAGCTTAGAACACAAAAGTACGTTTTTTGGGCAAAGTTTTTGAACTTTTTCATGCAAAAATAATTGTTTAACTTAATGTTTTTATGAATATTAGAGGTTCATCGACGATGGGAATTCATAAATAACGAGAAAATATTTCAATTTTTCAGTTTGGATGAAATTTGGAGGCGGGAGAATGCTCACCAATTTACAATGCCGGCTGCACTAAGTGCCTCCAGGACGACCTCTACAGGCGATATATTCAAATCAAAAAATAATTTTTTTATCTTTAAACATGTACTAATAAATGCATCAAAGTTTTATAATGATCCGCTGTATAGTTTCTCCAAAACAATTCGTAAAATTATACCTTATTTTCAACGTTCTAAAGCAGGCTCCCCCTTAACGCTGCGCTGCGAACGGCGAATGTAATGATGATACTCGTAATGCACGCGAAGAAAAAAGTTGAAAAGTGCCAAAATGGTGGAGCTTAGAACACAAAAGTACGATTTTTGGGCAAAGTTTTTGAACTTTTTCATGCAAAAATAATTGTTTAACTTAATGTTTTTATGAATATTAGAGGTTCATCGACGATGGGAATTCATAAATAACGAGAAAATATTTCAATTTTTCAGTTTGGATGAAATTTGGAGGCGGGAGAATGCTCACCAATTTACAATGCCGGCTGCACTAAGTGCCTCCAGGACGACCTCTACAGGCGATATATTGAAATCAAAAAATAATTTTTTTATCTTTAAACATGTACTAATAAATGCATCAAAGTTTTATAATGATCCGCTGTATAGTTTCTCCAAAACAATTCCTAAAATTATACCTTATTTTCAACGTTCTAAAGCAGGCTCCCCCCTTAACTCCTGTATCCCTTTGACGAGCCTTATCGCCACACTTCGCCATTAGAATTGCACACGTAGCGAAAAGCAGTCGTGTGTGGTGTGCTGCTCGCTTTTCACGCTAAGACTTTCAAGTCGCTTCACCGACGTGCCTCTTGTGTAATTTAATGTAATAACACGCATTAATTTAAAAAATACATGACTACTTTTATTATACTTTTCATTTCTTGATTTTTATTTTATTTGCTACGCATCGAAGGATGATGTGGAAATTTACTAATCAATTGGTTGTGTTAGAGAGATAACGAAAAGGAAGAGAAAAACTGTTACTAAAGTGCGTATTTCTTCGTTTATCATGTCTGATGTAATATTGTTCGGGAGACTGTCAGATATCACGTGACTACCCGAGTAGCACAGTGCATTGGCTTTACAGTGACCAATGTAAAGCCAATGAACTGTGCTACTGGGGTAGAAACGTGTAAAAGAAAAGTCGGTAATAAAGTATAATGCAACGAGTTCTCCGAAAAGGTCTATTATACAAAACACATAATTATTTAATAATGAATAAAGTCTGCAACAACAGTTTACAGTTTACGTGCAGTTGTTCTAGTTTTAAATCTCGTTTTTATAATAAAAGTTCTGTGGAAACAAATCTTTAACGAACCTTAAATATCGCAGGCATTAGTTCATTACCGAGAATTACAATTTTCCTCGCGGACATCCCTAAAGATTTATTTACTCCAAGCGGAATTCTTTGGTTTCCACCAGATTCTCCAAGAAACTATTCGCGCTTCGACATTGAAACGATCGCCTTTCGTCATGATTAGGATATATAGTTTAAGGAACCTGACCCTTCTCTCCGCTGCTTCGCCCCCTCGCGCTCCCAATAAGGCGCAGACTCTTCGTCTTTCGTCAACGACCCCCCCCACCCCCCGAGTTCCTCCAATTCGTTTAATCGACGACCTAGTGCGGTATTCATCGCAGGTCATGCTCTCGAACGTGCCTTCCGACGTAGCTGCGATGATCTAGATGGGGCCGGCCGCTCGACCGCTATTCGTTTGGAAAAAGGGGTCCTGCGGCCGTCTCACGCACACAGGAATGTGTTTAATTCCGGCGTGCGAT